>NC_061858.1:13652425-13659925 GCF_019202785.1 Penaeus chinensis
TTGTTCATCTTTATCTGTTTTTCCTTTCTGTATAATGTTGCCCTATCCTTCCCTCTACTTTTTCCCTCTCTTTTTTTATCAGCACTCTTGCCCTTTATTCTATGGAGACTATACTAAAGATATACCCTCCCTGGATCTACCCGCTCTATGATAGCCTTTCTCTTGTCTATACTTTAGCTCTATCTGCCCTCATCACTGATCTCTCCCTACCTTTCCTTTATCCAAACCCTTATTTCGACGTCCCTACTACCCCAATTGAACCCTTAACCCTCTATCTTGACCTTATCCCTGGCCCACGGAAATTCGTAGGATCCTGAGGGAGCTACAGTAGACGGATCGCCCGACACTTTCATTTATTTCACATTATTTTATGTACACGCCTCTTATGCTATATAGGTGTAAACCATGTAAACACGTAAAGTACAGAATAAGATTGTTTACTTTGTTTACTCACTGATGTCGGGCATTTTAGAACCGCGTATCTTCATGATACCGAACTGCCGCTTAGTTTTACACTTTTTAATTTCGTGTTGTTTCAGGATTTTAATGTTTTGTTTTAATGTTTTGTTTTGTTTTTTTGGTTTCAATTTTTATTTGTTTTATTTTTTGTGATGCAAGGCCAATTCAGTTCTTTTTTGTTGATTTACGTTAATAATTATAAAAGTTTCGTAGCAAATTTTACCACTTTAACTCAGGGCAGATTTTTATGGGTTTTTTTTTCAGCATAATGATACATATTGTCCATTTTTTTGTGTTCATTTTTAGCGTTTTATTGATACCTTTTTATACTACGTGTTATACCATAAATATTTGTATCTGCACTTTATTTTACTTTTATTATTCTTATATGTTATTTTTAAAACTGAGAGTGGATGTTTTTCATTTTATAACAACCATTACTGGTCCCTGAATAAATATTGTATTATAAATAATACTTGTAAGAGAGTTAATGTACGTCTTGTCTCCCTTCCCGCCTATATAAGGGGGCCATTTGAACTAAATAAACAGTGTCGATTCGAACGTATGTTTGTGTGCTACTCCCCATGGATCCTACAGTGATTTGCCGACGGATAGGAACGATAAAACTTGTATCTGAGCCTTATTCTTGCAATATTAGGAGAAGGTGGGCATGCTAATTAGTTTTTCATGTGCAGTGATATTCATGTAAGCACCTATACTGCTACCTCAGACACCCCATTCTTCTCATGAGGGCCTGTAAGAGATATTTATTCCACCTTTGCTCTCTCCTTTTTTTCTTTTCTTTTTTCTTTTTCTTTTCTTTTTATGGAGTAAACAGGGCCCACCTATCCTGGCCCTTCTGCCTTTTATCCCGCTTCACGGGGCATCGTTGCTTTGACGGTGTGACGAAAGGGTTCCTCCCACGGACACCTTACAACACACACACATACACACACACGCACACACACACACATATATATATATATATATATATATAGAGAGAGAGAGAGAGAGAGAGAGAGAGAGAGAGAGAGAGAGAGAGAGAGAGAGAGAGAGAGAGAGAGATAGATATAGATACGTCTGGACTGAGCCCTAAGGCAGTTCCTCGTCGCTTGCAACTATAGTCTATATCAGTAAACGTGTTGAAAGATTATTCTTATCTATGAGGTAACTTTGGGAGGCACTTCCTAGATATTGAACTTATCCCCGTGCATGTTAGCATTTTGTCAGCAGAGGCCATAGAGTGGGATTTCAGTGATACCTTTTATCTTGAGTATTCAGTGGGTCTCTGTGAAAAGGAATTCATAGAGAATGGGACTCAGGTACCAATGAAACAACATTATCAAAAGCTACGATCACTGTGAAAATTAATGTCATAATTAAATTTCTCCTTATCACTATATTCTTTCACTTTTATAATATATCTGATAATGAAGCGCGGTTGGGGCTTTAACACCAGGCGTTGGGGCATCAGAAAATAAGTCCCTTATGCCTTATCTTTGTCATAACATTATGTATACATACATAACTACGTACACACACACACACACCTATACACACACATACCTACACACACACACCTACACACACCTACACACACACCTATACACACCTACACACACACCTACACACAGACCTACACACACACCTACACACACCTACACACACACACACACACACACACACACACACACACACACACACACACACACACACACACACACACACACACACACATATATATATACATATACATATATATTCGTGGTCCCGAGTTCAATTCCCCGTCGCTGCGGTCGTAAAAATGCCTGTGCTCCGACTACTGACTTGTGCCAGATCTCATGGCGAGAAAACGACGTATCGCCTTGAGAAGTCAAACGCAGGTGTCGTAGGAGGAGTCGCGCCGAACCGCGGTTAATTTGGAAAGGCATCTAATCAGGCAAAAAACCTCTCAGTGGTGAATTGAGAAAGACCTATGTCCTGCAGTGGAATGAATGGCTGTTCAAAAGCCGGGCTTAGTTTATATGTATTTTGTTTTGTTTTTGTATGATTTCATCTGCAGTTTCTGATTTTCAACGTACTGTTTAGCATGTGGAATGCAATGACACATGAGCATTAGATTGCAATGAACACAAAGGAGGATGAATGATGAATCACTAGATGCTGCTATTATCTTAGTTGACAGGGACGATGCTCACCTACAGCAACCTTTAGCCGCATTCTCCTAATGGCTCCCACAGAAGGTCGGTATATGCAGCAACAACTGCACGATAAGACTCGATATGATTTGTGGGCGTCCACACAGTAACAGAAAAATGGTGAGAAATCTGGAAGGCAGAAAAAAAAAATTGGCTCGTTTCATATGATCGGATATTTTGTGGAGTACATAATGTTATTAACGGTTAATATCGTTACATGGAATCGTTAATACGGTTTATCATATTTAATAGTCATTATATTATCATTATTGTTCCTGTTAGTATCATTATTATCAATATTGTTCCTATTAGTATCATTATTATCATTATAATTAGTAGTAGTAGTAATTCTATATCAGTAATGTGTCTACTCTTATTATTAATGTCAGTATAACTTTTGTTATTATAAATATCATTATGACTTATTTTCATCATTATGGTCATCATTGCCGGCCTTACTATTATTACTATTATTAGCATTATTATTAGCATTATTAGCATTATCATCATCGTAATTCTCATTATAATTACAATTATAATTATCATCAACATCATTATGATTGTTGCTGTTTATCATTATCATTATCATTAGAGTTGATATCATAACTGTTATTATGATTATTATTGTCAATATTATTAATGTTGCTATTATTATTCTACTTGTCATAATTACTATCATTATCCTTATTATGATTATTATTGTTATCATCATCGACATCATCAGTATATATGCGTGTGTGTGTGTGTGTGTGTTGATCTTTAAGGACCAAAGAGAAACAAGCCTCCTCTATTATTTGCTTACAAAATCTAATGTAATACGTCTGCCTTAGCTAAGTGTGTGGACGTGGTCTATTTACTGCGAATCTTCAGTGATAGCCTGCTTATTCTTTATGCTAGCTATAATCTAAAGTATCGAATATACACTAGGTTACCGGCCGACAATACTTAGGATCTTTTGTATCCCCCGTTTATTGCCCATTCTTAGTGCATGGCGCCTCCAATTACTGCGCATACTTTTGTCCAGGGTGCAGGTGGGAAAATAGTACTTTTTGTGCGCTTCTAAAAATTATGAAAAAATGGATGAACCCTAAGGCACAGGAGAAAGAAAATACTGTGGCTGCATTTCCTTCCTTCTCCCATGTATACGTATCTTATGGCACTTATTACTAACGTAACACGACACCGAACAGAATCCGATCGCCCAGGAGGTTCCGATCCACTAAGCACGGCCTTCGGAGAGTTCTTCAGCGCCTTCTCTCGGCCGCCAGTAATATTGGGTAGTGGTGAGGATTGTAGCTAACTCCGTGATCAGTAGCTGCAGTTTTATTATGGCAAGAGAATGGTACAACTGTCTGGCAGAGATTCTGTCTGGTCAGGATGCTATGGACTGTCTCTGTCGCTCGCAGGAGTACCTCTTTTATACAGGTCTTACATAGGAAATTGATAAAGGGTTGCAATGTACTAGGAGATGAAAGGGAAAGGATGTGTTCGTGTACACAAATCGAAGTTACAAGGCGGAAGGCCAGCGGATGTCGGAATGGCTTGGTATGTAGGAGCTTGTGTAGTTATATTAAGACATATATGTGTATGTGTGTGTGTGTGTGTGTGTGTGTGTGTGTGTGTGTGTGTGTGTGTGTGAATGTGTGTGTGTGTGTGTGTGTGTGTGTGTGTGTGTGTGTGTGTGTGTGTGTGTGTGTGTGTGTGTGTGTGTGTGTGTGTGTGTGTGTGTGTGTGTGTGTGTAAGTTAATAATGCCATGTTTATGGCAGTAGTAGAGGAGGGGTGGTGCCAGTCATGCGAGACCATGGGCCTGTTTATCTTGTTGATAGGTATGTAGGTATGTGTGTATGTATATATACACATACATACAAATATATATGTGTGTGTATGTGTGTGTGTGTGTGTATAAGTATGTATAAATAGCTTCCACGTGGCGTACAGAAGCACGTATACGCGTGGCTTCACCGCAGGCGCCCCAACGTGCCCCACGCACCCACCAGTACTTAAGGCTCAGGATGACCCAGGTCAGAGAGAGTCCTCTTCACAGAGTCCTGCCGACCGCTTCGGGTCAGGCTGGCTCCAGCGCGCCCGCCCTCCGGGCAGACCAAGCACTAAGCCTGTACCAAGACTTGTATCCGTGTGAATATCTGTGTTGCTTACGCTTCTCAATAAAAGAGGTTAAGCCAACCGTCCGTTTCACTACTCCTGCTAAACTATATGTTTAAGGTGTCATTTAAATACCCTTTACAGTGTGTGTGTGTGTGTGTGTGTGTGTTTGTGTGTGTGAATTAGCCAACCATTAGTTCCGTATTTCTTCGGTTGTACTTGTTTTAAATTTGCTTGTTTCTCTATCAGATAAACTTCACTCCTTTATTTTCTCCCATTATCATTTTTCTTTTCCCTCTATTTGCACTTTTTCCTTCATTGAAAACGTTAATAATTACATCACTATTTTCCTTTTCTTTAGTTTCCATATTTTCTATATGTTTTATCTGACGTAGACAAAGGATAAAGAGAAGTCATATTGTCAGTGGCATCGTCAACCAAGACTCAAAGACAGATACAGGAGAGGAGAAGCAAGGGAAACTAGGGTTGAAACTTCTTGAAGGTTTTATTGCTTTGGGTCAATCCCCTGTGCCGGAAAGGTGTGGCATACAGTTTCCCACAGTTCCAAATACTGGCTCATGAAATTTCAGCCATACAAATTTTGTTAAAAAGTTTGGAAACATGGCAGTGTTTTGTCCAGTGCCAATATAACTGCTTGAAACATGTGACGTTTTCCTTTAAAAAAAAAAAAAAAAAATTGTAACTGGTGTAACTGGCAACTTCAGTACAGGCGATAACCAAGCTCGATGACATTGTTTACTCTCAATTCTGTCTTTAACAAATAATGCGTTTGGAAAGAGATATATATATAAGAGTTTTCGTTAAATTTATACATGAAAAATATATTACTTTGAGGTTAAATATGAATCACATATCTTATAAATATAGCGAGCTTTCCTGTCTAGAAGGAAGGGGATACCTTTAAAGCATGTTGGTATTCAAGGGGACCCTACAGCCACCCCAATATATATATATGTGTGTGTGTGTGTGTGTGTGTGTGTGTGTGAGTGTGTGTGTGTGTGTGTGTGTGTGCGCGTGCGTGACAAACTTTGAAATGTGACAGTCAGAGGCACCAACTGCTGCCGCAGTTTACCCGCACCAAGGGGCTCGTTTATGACCGCGCCGAAAGAAGGGGTTTGCTCATACCTTGTGCGGGGCGTGGAAAAGGGAATCCCTTTCGTTGATTTAATACTACGGCCAATTGCCTCTACGTGACTTCTTTATGGATTAATGAGTTGTTTATGCTGCACTCACAACTCACATGGAGTGATCCTATTAACATGATTTCAAGGTTTGCAGAGGAGAAAGTTAGGTTTAAAAAAATAGGTCGATATTCATGTGTTTCAATAAGTTTCACACTTAAAAACATTAAGTCTCATCTATCCGTTACTTTGTATAACCTTACAATAAAACCGGACAAATTTTATTACTAATTTTGTCACAGATTTCCTCTTAATGTGCATGTTTGGGATGATAAGAGCTAACAGTGCTGGTTGTGGTTTGTTCTACTGTATAATAATCAACGCTATTTAGTATAAAACATTTGATTTAGTGGATGTTGAATATAATTTGAAAAGTATTTGGTATCATATTTACTTTGTATAAAAATAAAACGCAATTCTCATTAGTATCTGCTCCATACACCTTGCCTCTTGATAATTGCCTTCTCTATCTCTCTCTCTCTCTCTCTCTCTCTCTCTCTCTCTCTCTCTCTCTCTCTCTCACACACACACACACACACACACACACACACACACACACGCACACACACACACACACACACACATACACACACACACACACACATGCATACGTACACACGTACGCACGCACGCACACACACACACAGTGCGAAATATATAAAAAAAAGGAACGTAAGTGTTCATGAAGATTACTAAACAAGCAACTTTGGCTTTACAGACAAGTTTAGTATTTAAGGAGAGAGCATTGTGACCACTGATCTTAAAAAAAAAAAAAAAATGGATCGAGCAACCTATTGTTCTTGCAGATACTATTTTGAAGCAAATGAATTCAGACCGGCGCCATGACAGTGTGACCCAAACCGCGGGGAAATCAGTTGTACAAGTACGCGGCAATGGCGAGTAGAGGTACACAGTGCTGCGCTTTTGGATGTAGCAAACGGAGAAAAAGAAAACCCGACGGAGATTTAGTCAGTCGAAGTGATAGCAAAGGGACTATTGAGGCAATATCCACGAACATTTCATTCCTAAGTTTTTTTACTGCTACAATTCCTAGTTTACCATTTCTGTTAGAGCCCCAAGTCAATCCACTGCTCGTGTGGGTCTCACTGTCATGGCGCCGGCGTTTTCAATAGGGATTCACAACAACTGATTGCTCGATCCAGTCTTTTTTTTAAGATTAGTGATTATGACTACTCAAATTCAGATTTTTTTCAAGACAGCGCTACTCAACTATTACGAGTAAAGGTCCAGTTAAACAAGTTCCAGTATGCAGAGGTCCGAGGTCAGGATAAATATTTTACATGCAATCATGAAAATAAAACCACTAATCTGAGTATTCCATAGTGTTCCCATATGATTTTTATTCCTTTTATATTCACCTTTTTACTTAGATATACAAAATATAAAGCTACCTAGTGGATACAAAAAATATTCAAATTTGTACCTAAGACATAACAAGATTTTTCTCTCAAAAACAATTAAAGGGGCGAATTTTAAATCAAATATAAGCATTTACTGTTTAATGCATTGCTACAT
>NC_061858.1:13664925-13667425 GCF_019202785.1 Penaeus chinensis
ACCAGTTACCTAGTGTTTGAAGTATAAATACTTGGTATAGAATATGGAATTCTGTCCAAATAATATTTATCTCTGCAATATGATGGTACTCATGATAAATCCCAAGTAATTAACATCTCGCTTGACACATTACCCGTATTGTGACAAATTATTCTTATTACACTCTCATTTTTCTGGCATCTTAGTAAGGTGATTGACGATGTGACACTCCTTGCTACTGAATGTTGCACCTCAGTGCAAAACCTCTGCCACACCTGCTACTCTGTGCACAGCAACCCTATCAAGCAGCAAATCACCAGAAACCAACTGTATGGTGCCAAGCTAAACATTTATCTCTACAGGCTTATTGCAGTGTTTCAAGCGTTGGAAATGGCACGAGGACGAGCCTTGTGTGTGCCGAGTGATGTAAACAATACATAGCATGACCGGATGGTACATTTCACACCTCTGACCCCAGCAGCTGACTTTCCTCCTGGTGCCCACTCTGCTTCCTTTTTTGGCACTTCTACTACGTAAGTAAGCATCCACCCTCAAAGGGAGCCGCCACATAAAAGGACACACTTCAACAGACAGATAGGAGAGAGAGAGAGACAGGGCAAACAGACTAAGCTACACAGGGTCCAGCTCGTTGTCGACCCTGAGGAAACGGGGTTCTCTTGGGGGTCTCCTCTCTACCTTCAACAATAAACCAGCAAGCTAAGACACCTCTCATCACCTGCACTAAGGCCATATATACATACACACATATATACATACATCCATGCATACATATTTATATATATAATATATATATATATATGCAAATATGTGTATATGTGTATGTATATATATACATGTATAAATATATATATATGTGTATATACATATTTTCATAAATATATATATATACATATGAACCATATTCATGTTGGCAGATGTAGAAAAGGTATGAATTAGAATATATATCTTCACAATACAAGAGATGGTTTTGACCGGTTTCGATTTTATCTTCGTCAGAAATACAGACATCAGAGAAACTACAGAGCATATATATATATATATATATATATATATATATTATATATACATATACATCTGACATATCTGACGAAACACCTGACGACTGTATCCTCCCACTCATTATTCGCATAATTGCTGCCGCGACCTTGGATAATTTGAAGCTGCCCGATGCCGTGTTTACATTTTTCTCCATCGCGATGTATTGCAGCTTCCATAATTCTTCTCTTCTGTTTCTTCAATCCTCCATGGATTACTTCTGCTCCCTTCCAGATCAGATGTCCAGCTTCATCTAAATATACCACCATGGCGTTGGAAGTTCGCTGATCCTGGTGTTGAAACCGCGGGCCGTTTCATCAAAATATGCTTTATCGCATCTGCTGCAGGGTATGCGATATGCAACACTGTTGGGATTGCTTCGGGCTGCTTTCTGTCTCGCATTATGCCATGTATCTTTTCACCGGATGTGCTGGCGAGTTTAACTGTACTGATAATCAAATATATATCTTGTATTGTGAAGATATTCATTCTCATATACATATATATGTGTGTATGTGTGTGTGTGTGTGTGTGTGTGTGTGTGTGTGTGTGTGTGTGTGTGTGTGTGTGTGCACAATATATATCCATATAAATATGTGTATGTATATGTGTATAGGCCTCTCTCAGTTCATTATTGAGAGGTAATTTTGCAATACCACCCTTGCCTGATCGGATGCCCTTCCTAATTAACCGTGGTTCGGCGCGCTAACACTTGTGCGGCGACTTCCCCTATGACACCTGCGTTTGACTTCTCAAGACGATACGTCGTTTTCCGTGAGATCAGGCTCGAGCCTGCAGTCGAAGTGTAGGCATTTTCAAGACTGCCGCGGAACAGAACTCGGAACCAGTGTTCTAACCACTGGTCCATCGCGGCAGTAAGATACATATGCGTGTGTGTGTGTATACACACGTGTATGTATGTATATACATACATATGTATATATGTATATATACATATATACGTATATGAATATATATATGAATATAGATACTTGTATGTATGTTTTTCTTTCTTTCTTTCTTTGAACAGCCATTCATTCCACTGCAGAACATAGGCTTCTCCTTAATTAACTATTGACAGGTTATTTTGGCAGTACCATCCTTGCCTGATTGGATGCCCTTCCTAATCTACCGTGGTTCGGCGTGCTAACACTTGTGCCACGGCGGCGACTTCCCCAACACCACCTGCGTTTGACTTCTCAAGGCGATATTTTCTCGCCGTGAGATCGAGCTAAAGCCGGCAGTCTGAGCACAGGCATTTTTTTTTCGGTGGGGAATTGAACTCGGGACCACGAGGGTCCGGAAGTCGTATATATATATATATATATATATATATATATATATATGTGTGTGTGTGTGTGTGTGTGTGTGTGTGTGTGTGTGTGTGTGTGTGTGTGTGTGTGTGTGTGTGTGTGTGTGTGTGTGTGTGTGTGTGTGTGTATCATATATATACATGTATATGTAC
>NC_061858.1:13684925-13697425 GCF_019202785.1 Penaeus chinensis
TGCAGGTCACACGAAACTACAGTAGGCGTAGTCAGCACCCCACCTCAGACCCGCAGCACTCTCCTACACTAGGGTAGCCCTTACGGCCATTGACCCCTGGGTAGGGAGGCCCAGTAGTCTGGGGCGTCCTTTGGGCGCACTTTTTCTTTATTCTGAATTCTTTTCCTCTCTTCATGTGACTTCCCTGAGCCTACCGGAGTACCCTTGTGGGCTCCCGTATTCGCTTGGGGGGTGGGCATCGAATTACCGCCCTTCGCACTAGGCAAGTTCGGCGGTAACTCGATCCCTCTTTGGTACTGGAGAACGCAACCAGGCTTCCACTGGGGGGGGTAGAGGACGGAAACTGCCACACTCTTCTCTTAGCTATTGCTGTTAGGTTGATTAACAATAGTTAACTGGTCCCTTCAGGACAACGGGCACGGGCCCAGGGGTCGGTCCGATACCCATCATGTGCGATTCCTCGGCTACCCCTTCTCCTCCTCAAGGAGGGGGGACGACCCATGACTCCTCTAAGACAAATGCGACCTTGAACAACGAAACCCCTACTGCTGACAAACGAGAACGACGATTTTTTTCAATCCCTCCACAGAATGCAAGGTATTTGACTATCAAATGCGTTAATGAAAATCAATCGCTTTTGAATGTGAGCCCCTTCATCATCAAGAAGGTCACTGATGGTCAAGTGGACGGCGATTTTGATTTTGTCAAGAAATTGCGAGATGGTAGCCTCCTTGTAAAAGTGCAATTCAACTCCCAGATTAAGGACTTGCTTAAACTGACGCAGATTCATGATTTGAAGGTTAACGTAACTATCCCTATTGGCCCCAATATCTGCAAGGGAGTAATCTTTAGCAGGGATTTGAGGACAATGGAGGAGAGTGAAATTCTGGAAAATATGTGCGAACAAAAACCGGATTGTGCTTTTTTACTTTTGCTTCAAGTAAGATTCCTGAGTATGTCACGGTTGGATATGAACGTGTCCAAGTGCGACCTTACATTCAAAAACCTATGCACTGTAATAGATGCCAAAAATTTGGACACACCTCATTACGATGCAATGATAAGGATACTAGTAAATTTACTTGTGGTAAATGTGCTGGAGATCATGACACTGCTGTATGTACTGAGAAAACGCTCAAGGTGCTAATTGTGGAGGTCCCCATCAATCTGGCTCTGCCGAGTGCAGCAGCTTGAAGAAGGAGACTGAAATATTAGTATACATGAGAGGACATGATGTTAGTTACCATGAAGCCAAGAGGAAAGTTGAAGGTTTGACCAACAAACCCAATACTTCCTACGCTTCAGCAGCAACTAACAACACTCCCAGTGCAAACGACATCAGTCAGGAACTTGCAGCTAAGGATAAAGAAATTGCAGAATTAAAGGAAACGGTTAAGGAATTAATGAGTCAAATCAAAGAATTGAAAAATACAATTCAACAAATTGCTGAATCAACCCAGCAAAAGCAGCAGCATCATTAGGAGGATGATACCAAAACACAATCTGGATCGCACCTTCTCGTTCTGGCGGCTCCTGCTAGGACTTCGTCTGGTGTTTGGTCTGCTTCTCGGAGTAGATCATTCTCCACCGGGCGTCTCCCTGGCAGCGAGACGCAGGACATGGAGGCTACTGTCTCCAAAAATACCCATGGAAGGCCCCTGGGTAGCGAGGGAGAGGAGGACGAACCTCCCTCCCAGAAAAAGAAAATTAAAACCGGCGGACAAGGCACTTCCAAACCCCATAAAACGTAATCATCGCGTTAACCATAATACAGTGGAACTGTCGAAGTCTTAGATCTAAAGTAAATGCGACCTCAAATTATTAGCCTCGTCCTATGCTCCCGATTTTATCGTCCTACAAGAAACACACTTAACAAACCTCGTCTCTGACGAGGTCGTATCACTGAGAAACTACCATTTGTGTCGGAAGGATCGAGAGGGTAGGGGTGGAGGTGGAGTCGCCATGTACATCCACCAAAGCCTCCCTTTTACAGAAGTGATTATTGATTCTACTTTGGAGTTTGTCGCATGCAAAGTAAAAATCAATAACACGTATCTGGCTACATGTTCGATTTATTGACCCCCTGATAAAGTGGTAATTTATGATGAGCTTTTTGCTCTTCAGGATAGTCTGCCACAAAATAAAGTAATTTTAGGTGATTTTAATGCTCATCATACGTTATGGGGTTCCCTGCGGGCGGATGGTAGAGGTGAGCAAGTAGTTAAGCTGATTAATGGTTCTGATTTAGTCCTTCTGAACGATAGTAGCCCGACACGGATGGACGATAATACCGGTAATTTGAGCTTTATTGACTTATCACTGGTCTCTTCATCAGTAGCAGCCAAGTGCCTGTGGCACACCATTGATGACTCGTAGGGAAGCGATCACCTTCCTATTTTGATTGAATATTCATACGACACAGCAAGAACGCCTTCAGCTCCTAAATTTAACGTAAAAAGAGCAGACTGGGTCGCCTTCACAAGGAGCGTCAATCTCGAACTCGAAAACCATTGATGATAAAGTAAACAATATTCAGAATTCGATTTTAGAAGCAGCTTTGCTATCCATTCCTAAAACTTCGACAGATAGCGTTAAGCAGAGTTCCATGGTGGACACCAGATTGCCGCAGGGCGCTGTGCCGACGCAATAAGGCCTACAGGCTTTTCAAAAATAACATCAATAATGAGAACTTTTGCAACTACAAACTAGCAAGAGCTAGGGCTCGTAGAATAATTAGACAAGCTAAAAGAGACGCCAGGCAGTTCTCTCATACAAGCAGCTCAGCAAATTACCATCCCAATTTCCTGCCCACCAAGGAAGCCGCTGAGCTGCAACCTATTCACTTTGCCACAGGAGATGACTTTGATTACAATAAAGATCTTACAATGGATGAGCTTGTCCGAGCCCTAGAAGCCTGTAGAGGAACATCCCCGGGCCCCGATGAGATTCGATATGAGATGATGAAGCATTTTAATCATGATGACATCTCAGTATTTTTAGATATAGAAAAAGCCTACGAAAACTTTATGCTTTTGGATTACGTGGAAAATTTCATTTCTGACAGAACGTTTGCTGTCAAATTGTTTTCTGACAATGTCACTTTTTCAGACATTTTTGTCCAGGCAAAAGGGGTCCCACAAGGAAGTGTCTTGTCACCAACATTATTTCAATTTTTGACCAATGACATCTTACCAGCTCCTCCTCGGAATCTTAAATACTGACTGTATGCTGATGATTGTGCATTATGGCATTCCAGCAATAATGCAGAATCCAATTGGCACTGGATACGATTCATAACTAGGGCCTCCAGTGGGGTTTTAAGTTTTCCACTAGAAAGAGTATTGGGGTAATTTTTTCATGTAGGAGGAAGCCGAACATCAGGCTAACTCAAGACAACCACCCAATACCTATTTTAAAATTCTGCTAAATTTCTTGGTCTACTCTTTGATAATAGACTCAATTGGAAAGACCACATTTGTTAGTTAAAGAATAAATGTCAAAGAACACTAAATTTATTAAAGTGCATTTCTGGTAATAAATTGGGAGCTGATAGTCTTTGATAATGGTATATAAAGCCTTTATTAGGTCTAAAGTAGATTATGAGTCAATCGTGTATGGTTCGGCATCGAGAACAAGTTTGAAAGGTTTGGATGCTGTGCAGAATGCTTGTTTGCGTGTGTGTGTGCACTCGGATCGAGCGTCTTGAGGTGGAGTCAGGAGTACCTCCCCTCCGATTCAGACGCAGCCAGTTAGCACTGACCTATGCCGCTAAGGTGGCTCGAGACCCAAGCCACCCTAATGGCAATGGAGGCACTAGGCCCTTTGCTACGAGACTCCACGACCTCGTCGAGAAAGTCGGTATAGATCTCTCTACCATCGATTCCCTGGTTCAGTCAAATATAGGGCCATGGGAAACCCCAATTTTTCTATTATAGAAGCCTGGCTTCCATCAACCAAGGCCATGGCGCCGGAGGTGGAGGTACGCCAGAGGTTCAGAAAGATCCTTATTAAACATTTTTTTTCTTCATATATATACCGACGGCTCCAAGACAGATATGGTCGACTGAATGTGAATTAAAGTTCAGACTGCCGAATCATACATCAATTTTTCTTGCCGAACTTTTTGTCATTGATAAAACTATTGATTTTGCACTATCGACGACCCACGACAGAATAGTTATTTTTTTTAGATTCATTAAGTTCACTTAAAGCTATTAAATCCTTAGAAACCACTAAAAATGAACTGCTGGGTAATAGCATTCGTAATTTACATGGTGCCAACAAATCAATCAAGTTAATATGGGTACCAGCCCACTCTGGTATCCATGGCAATGAACAGGCTGACAAACTAGCCGGGTCAACTTGCGATCTGGACACTACCATAGTTCGTACAGAACTCAGGTGTTTTGTGTCTCTTATAAAAGCAAAAATACATCTCCTGTGGCAAAGTGAGTGGACCAGCCTCCAACTCACAAACAAAATGAAGCAAATAATAGACCTGTGGGACACATCCGACAGGAAAGACAGAAGGGAGGAGGTGGTGTTGGCCCGCATTAGGGTCAACGCCTCAAGACTTACCCACCTCACTCCCTACATAGAAAAGAAATACCCTCCACAATGCCCCCTCTGCAACACAATCCTTAACATAGACCACATCCTTGCAGTATGCAACCAGTACAACAATCAGAGACAACCACTAAAAAATTACATCAGAATGAAAATAAAGATTTTACCTTATGGAACATATTATCAGATGATGAACGAACCATCAGTAAAGTAATAACTTTTCTAAGAGAGACAAAACTTCATGACCTTATATAGATTGATGGATTAAATAGGATCCATTGGCTAAGTAACCTTGGTCACATGCCGCTGGTTGATAGCCAAGAAATCCAGCAAAGAAAGATCGATGGTGTTATTTTTATTATAAACATTATAATTATTATGATGTTTTTTAACAGTAACAGCAAAATAAGATAACGTTAAATATTTCGTAAATCAAAGAAAAGGGTGAACGGCCGAGACAGGCAGTACTCGTAACTGGCTCATTGGTGACTTAGTACAAGTGTAGGCATCCATGTGAAAAAACAATCAAACAAGTACTCACAGTGGGCATAGCACGTACGTATACGTCATACCCGTCGGCAAGGGGTTAAAGCAAAGCAAAATCATAAAGCTTGCAAAAAGAATTGACCGCATCCAGCTCCATCTGCAAAACAAAGTAACATCAGATTTAACTTATCCTTTGTAGATTCCGAGGCGTAGAGCCGGTTTCACGCAGAAAAAAAGGAAATAAACAGTATGGGTATACTGTTCCTTTCCGGGGATCAGAGGTAATGGTGGCGTCACTATGCACAGCTTTGCAAAATGAATGAAATGTATAAAACTGCCCAAAATGATAAAAAAAAATTATAATTTAGTTATAACGAGAAAAATGTAAAACAATAAAAAATGGCTATGAGTAAAATAGTACATAAATTAATGTTTATAAAAGTGTTAATCCTGATTAACACTTTATATTGAATTGAATGAAATAAGGAAACTGAGAGATAATCAAGACTAGGTATGCCGACAAAGAACGAAATTTAAAAAGTAAGGAAGCCTATTTTAAACGAGAACCACAGAAAACGTACCAAAGCGTCACGAGAGATAAAGAAGCGTGGCGACTAGCCACACTGCAATTCTTATTATCTTTACTTTAACAATATTATTTTTAAATTATATTTAATGATAACAAACTCCTACGCGTTCTTATTACTAACTGCACCATACAAACACTTCCAGGTTCAACGACAAAGGAATCGGCAATTGATACGAGAAGCTTAGCGAGGGAGACTGTGATAACTAGTAAACAAATTCCCCTAACAACACTTGGAGCACAACAATCCAACGAAACAAGCAACGAACCTCATCCGGGTGACTCGAGAAAAGATACATCAACTGTCACTTCTTCAGACACATCAACTGACACTTCTACAGACACATCAACACACACTTCTACACAAATATCAACTGACACTTCTACAGACACATCAACTGACACTTCTACAGACGCATCAACTGACACTTCTACAGACACATCAACTGACATTTCTACAGAAACATCAACTGACACATCTACAGAAACATCAACTGACTCTTCTACAGACACATCAACTGACACTTCTACAGAAACATCAATTGACAGTTCTACAGACACATCAACTGACACTTCTACAGAAACATCAACTGACACTTCTACAGACACATCAACTGACACTTCTACAGACACATCAACTGACACTTCTACAGAAACATCGATTGACACTTCTACAGAAACATCAACTGACACTTCTACAGAAACATCAACTACAGACACATCAACTGACACTTCTACAGACACATCAACTGAAACTTCTACAGACACATCAACTGACACATCTACAGACACATCGATTGACACTTCTACAGACACATCAACTGACACTTCTACAGAAACATCAACTGTCACTTCTTCAGACACATCAACTGACACTTCTACAGACACATCAACTCACACTTCTACACAAATATCAACTCACACTTCTACAGACACATCAACTGACACTTCTACAGACACATCAACTGACACTTCTACAGACACATCAACTGACATTTTTACAGACAGCATCAACTGACACTTCTACAGAAACATCAACTGACTCTTCTACAGAAACATCAATTGACAGTTCTACAGACACATCAACTAACACTTCTACAGAAACATCAACTGACACTTCTACAGACACATCAACTGACACTTCTACAGACACATCAACTGACACTTCTACAGAAACATCGATTGACACTTCTACAGAAACATCAACTGACACTTCTACTGAAACATCAACTGACACTTCTACAGACACATCGATTCATAATTCTACAGAAACATCATCTGACACTTCTACAGACACATCGATTGATACTTCTACAGAAACATCGACTGACACTTCTACAGAAACATCAACTGACACTTCTACATACACATCAACTGACACTTCTACAGAAACATCAACTGACACTTCTACAGACACATCAACTGACACTTCTACAGACACATCAACTGACACTTCTACAGACACATCAACTGACACTTCTACAGACACATCAACTGACACTTCTACAGACACATCAACTGACACTTTTACAGAAACATCAACTGACACTTCCACAGACACATCAACTGACACTTCTACAAACACATCAACTGACACTTCTACAGACACATCAACTGATACTTCTACAGACACATCAACTGACACTTCTACAGACATATCAACTGACACTTCTACAGACACATCAACTGACACTTCTACAGATACATCAACTGACACTTCTACAGACACATCGATTGATACTTCTATAGAAACATCAACTGACACGTCTACAGACATATCAACTGACACTTCTACAGAAACATCAACTGACACTTCTACAGACACATCAATTGACACTTCTACAGACACATCGATTGACACTTCTACAGACACATCGATTGACACTTCTACAGACACATCAACTGACACTTCTACGAGACATATCAACTGACACTTCTACAGACACATCAACTGACACTTCTACAGACACATCGATTGATACTTCTACAGAAACATCAACTGACACTTCTACAGAAACATCAACTGACACTTCTACATATACATCAACTGACACTTCTACAGACACATCAACTGACACTTCTACAGACACATCGATCTGACACTTCTACAGAAACATCAACTGACACTTCTACAGACATATCAACTGACACTTCTATAGAAACATCAACTGACACTTCTGCAGTCACATCAACTGACACTTCTACAGACACATCAACTGACACTTCTACAGACACATCGATTGATACTTCTACAGACACTCACTGACACTTCTACAGACATATCAACTGACACTTCTACAGACACATCAAACTGACTACTTCTACAGGAAACATCAACTGACACTTCTACAGAAACATCAACTGACACTTCTACAGAAACATCAACTGACACTTCTACAGACACATCAACTGACACTTCTACAGACACATCAACTGACACTTCTACAGACACATCGATTGATACTTCTACAGACACATCAACTGACACTTCTACAGACACATCGATTGATACTTCTACAGAAACATCAACTGACACTTCTACAGAAACATCAACTGACACTTCTACAGACACATCGATTGATACTTCTACAGAAACATCAACTGACACTTCTACAGATACATCAACTGACACTTCTACAGACACATCAACTGACACTTCTACAGACATATCGATTGATACTTCTACAGAAACATCAACTGACACTTCTACAGACACATCGATTGATACTTCTACAGAAACATCAACTGACACTTCTACAGAAACATCAACTGACACTTCTACAGACACATCAACTGACACTTCTACAGACACATCAACTGACACTTCTACAGACACATCGATTGACACTTCTACAGACACATCAACTGACACTTCTACAGACACATCAACTGACACTTCTACAGAAACATCAACTGACACTTCTACAGACACATCGATTGATACTTCTACAGAAACATCAACTGACACTTCTACAGACACATCGATTGACACTTCTACAGAAACATCACTGACACTTCTACAGACACATCAACTGACACTTCTACAGACACATCGATTGATACTTCTACAGAAACATCAACTGACACTTCTACAGACACATCAACTGACACTTCTACAGACACATCGATTGATACTTCTACAGAAACATCACTGACACTTCTACAGACACATCGAACTGACTACTTCTACAGACACATCAACTGACACTTCTACAGACACATCAACTGACACTTCTACAGACACATCAACTGACACTTCTACAGACACATCAACTGACACTTCTACAGACACATCAACTGACACTTCTACAGACACATCGACTGACACTTCTACAGAAACATCAACTGACACTTCTACAGACACATCAACTGACACTTCTACAGACACATCAACTGACACTTCTACAGACACATCAACTGACACTTCTACAGACACATCAACTGACACTTCTACAGACACATCAACTGACACTTCTACAGACACATCGATTGATACTTCTACAGAAACATCAACTGACACTTCTACAGACACATCAACTGACACTTCTACAGAAACATCAACTGACACTTCTACAGACACATCAACTGACACTTCTACAGATACATCAACTGACACTTCTACAGACACATCGATTGATACTTCTATAGAAACATCAACTGACACTTCTGCAGTCACATCAACTGACACTTCTACAGACACATCAACTGACACTTCTACAGACACATCGATTGATACTTCTACAGACATATCAACTGACACTTCTACAGACACATCAACTGACACTTCTACAGACACATCGATTGATACTTCTACAGAAACATCAACTGACACTTCTATATATACATCAACTGACACTTCTACAGACACATCGATTGATACTTCTACAGAAACATCAACTGACACTTCTACAGACACATCGATTGATACTTCTACAGATACATCAACTGACACTTCTACAGACACATCAACTGACACTTCTACAGACATATCAACTGACACTTCTACAGACACATCAACTGACACTTCTACAGATACATCAACTGACACTTCTACAGACACATCGACTGACACTTCTACAGAAACATCAACTGACACTTCTACAGACACATTAACTGACACTTCTACAGATACATCAACTGACACTTCTACAGACACATCGATTGATACTTCTACAGAAACATCAACTGACACTTCTACAGACACATCAACTGACACTTCTACAGACACATCAACTGACACTTCTACAGACACATCAACTGACACTTCTACAGACACATCAACTGACACTTCTACAGACACATCAACTGACTACTTCTACAGACACATCACTGACACTTCTACAGACACATCAACCTGACACTTCTACAGACACATCAACTGACACTTCTACAGACACATCGATTGATACTTCTACAGAAACATCAACTGACACTTCTACAGACACATCAACTGACACTTCTACAGACACATCAACTGACACTTCTACAGACACATCGATTGACACTTCTACAGACACATCAACTGACACTTCTACAGACACATCGATTGATACTTCTACAGAAACATCAACTGACACTTCTACAGACACATCAACTGACACTTCTACAGACACATCAACTGACACTTCTACAGACTACATCACTTCTACAGACACATCAACTGCACTTCTACAGAAACATCAACTGACACTTCTACAGACACATCAACTGACACTTCTACAGAAACATCAACTGACACTTCTACAGACACATCGATCTGATACTTCTACAGAAACATCAACTGACACTTCTACAGACACATCGAGTGAATACTTCTACAGAAACATCAACTGACACTTCTACAGACACATCACTGACACTTCTACAGACACATCAACTGACACTTCTACAGAAACATCAACTGACACTTCTACAGAAACATCAACTGACACTTCTACAGAAACATCAACTGACACTTCTACAGACACATCAACTGACACTTCTACAGAAACATCAACTGACACTTCTACAGACACATCGATTGATACTTCTACAGACACATCAACTGACACTTCTACAGACACATCGATTGACACTTCTACAGACACATCAACTGACACTTCTACAGAAACATCAACTGACACTTCTACAGGACACATCGAACTGACACTTCTACAGACACATCAACTGACACTTCTACAGATACATCTACTGACACTTCTACAGAAACATCGATTGATACTTCTACAGACACATCAACTGACACTTCTACAGGACACATCGATTGATACTTCTACAGAAACATCAACTGACACTTCTACAGAAACATCAACTGACACTTCTACAGACACATCGAATGACACTTCTACAGAACCTTCAACTGACACTTCTACAGACACATCGATTGATCACTTCTACAGACACATCAACTGACACTTCTACAGACAATCGATTGACACTTCTACAGAAACATCAACTGACACTTCTACAGACAACATCGAATGATACTTCTACAGAACATCAACTGACACTTCTACAGACACATCAACTGACACTTCTACAGACACTATCAACTGACACTTCTACAGACACATCAACTGACACATTCTACAGACACATCGAATGACACTTCTACAGAACATCAACTGACACTTCTACAGACACATCAACTGACCTTCTACAGAAACATCAACTGACACTTCTACAGACACATCGAACTGACACTTCTACAGACACATCGATTGACACTTCTACAGAACATCAACTGACACTTCTACAGACATCATCAACTGGACACTTCTACAGAAACATCACTGACATTCTACAGACACATCGATTGATACTTCTACAGAAACATCAACTGACACTTCTACAGACACATCGATTGATACTTCTACAGAAACATCAACTGACACTTCTACAGACACATCAACTGACACTTCTACAGACACATCAACTGACACTTCTACAGACACATCAACTGACACTTCTACAGACACATCAACTGACACTTCTACAGACACATCAACTGACACTTCTACAGACACATCAACTGACACTTCTACAGACACATCGACTGACACTTCTACAGAAACATCAACTGACACTTCTACAGACACATCAACTGACACTTCTACAGAAACATCAACTGACACTTCTACAGACACATCAACTGACACTTCTACAGACACATCAACTGACACTTCTACAGACACATCAACTGACACTTCTACAGAAACATCAACTGACACTTCTACAGACACATCGACTGACACTTCTACAGAAACATCAACTGACACTTCTACAGACACATCGATTGATACTTCTACAGAAACATCAACTGACACTTCTACAGAAACATCAACTGACACTTCTACAGACACATCGATCTGACACTTCTACAGAAACATCAACTGACACTTCTACAGACACATCAACTGACACTTCTACAGACATATCAACTGACACTTCTACAGACACATCAACTGACACTTCTACAGAAACATCAACTGACACTTCTACAGAAACATCAACTGACACTTCTACAGAAACATCAACTGACACTACTACAGAAACATCAACTGACACTTCTACCTACACATCGATTGATACTTCTACAGAAACATCAACTGACACTACTACAGACACATCAACTGACACTTCTATAGAAACATCATCTGACACTTCTACAGACACATCGATTGACACTTCTACAGAAACATCAACTGACACTTCTACAGACACATTAACTGACACTTCTACAGACACATCAACTGACACTTCTACAGACACATCGATTGATACTTCTACAGAAACATCAACTGACACTTCCACAGAAACATCAACTGACACTTCTACAGACACATCAACTGACACTTCTACA
>NC_061858.1:13727425-13729925 GCF_019202785.1 Penaeus chinensis
TGAGGTGAAGCAACCTTTGGGTGGCTGCTTCAGAGGGATGAGCAAAAGGGTTCCAAACAAAGATGTCTTGTAGGTGGAAGGGTCTCCCCTCTGGTCTCTCCCCAGGGGTTTACACCTACCCACGCGTTTGCCGTGCGTGGCAGCCTTGTGCGTGTGGAGACGGGAGTCCTGGAGGTTGAGCGATGTCGTGAATGAGTACGCCCCGCAGCTAGCAACACGCCTCTTTGGTCCTCTATTCCAGCAAGACAGGCCTGATTCTGGCCCGGTCACGGTCAATCGGCTGGTCCCCCTCGGGAGGCTAGGGTCAAGCAGTCATACCACCATTGGCACTCACAATCGTCCGTGAGCGCCGTCACAATGGCTATTTGCTGCGTATATCCTCTCATCGCTTCTGTTGCTGTTAGACACTGGTTCTAAAGCTCGGCTTCAACTTGTTGGACTCCGTAGTGGGTGGGGGCGTGAGAGGATGAAGCACTTACCATTACATGGAGAATTCTATCAAACACCCCCCATGGACAGAACCCAAAGTTGACGAACCTTGCGAGGCCCAGACAGTCACCACGAAGCCATATGTGCCTTCTGGTGGCAAAAGAAAAGCTCACGCACAGGATGACACTGTCACGCCTGCTGCCAAGGTGGACAAGACCGAAGCCAAAGGGTCTCTCCACTGAATCGTCAAACAAATTGACTCTCGGGCTGGCCCCTCTAGGTCAACAGCTAAGCCAGGGAGGCCCCCGTGTTCTCAGACGGCCTCCCCAACTGAGAGGGGAGAACTGGCTGAACCAACCGTATCAGCTGCTGCCCCCACAAACAAGCCCGAAAGCCGAAAGGGCGGGTCGAAGCGTACGAGGCCGGAGACCGAGTTGCAACGGAAAATCCGGCTGTCGATCCGGGTCGCCCTAGATCAGGGCATGATCATAATGCCCAAAGATCAAGCTACCCTGAATTTCCCGAGAAAAGGAGAACCAAGATGGCGCTACTTGGCTTCTCAGTCTCGTACGATGAGGAGCTGATCGCATCACACCCACAGGTAGTGGAGGCTTCCCAAATGTCGAAGGGGAAGACTCCAACCAGGCAATCCTGATGACCATGAAAGGTGCCCCAACCACTACCCTTGATCTGGGTAACATCGATTCAACAGATAAATTGGAGACAGTCCAAAATGAAGCTGTCAGGATCATTCTGGGTGCCCCGAGGTGGACGAAGGTCCTCAACCTCCTGATGGAGGCAAACCTTCTCCCCCTGGACTCATGAATCGATCTAATGGCAACACAATTCCTGTCAAAGGTCATCCAGGCTCCTAGGAACACAAGCCTAAGACAAAAATTAGTCAGACGCCTCAAACAAGCCAACGAGCTCTTTGCTAACAACTCCTGGCCGTCTCACACAGCCAGGGTGTTAATACGCCATCAGCTCAAAGAACAGCTTCTTGCTAAGGGCATGGACTCCCCCCACCCCGACTTGGCCGAAGCCCCGCCGTGGGCACAGAGCTTGATAGAGTTCAATATAATGAGCCTGTCAATGAAAAAGAGCCTATACCCCATATCTAGCCTAAAGGCAGAAGCCCAGAGGGTCATTGCAGCCATCACTCCTCCGGGTAGTAGAACATACTACACGGATGGATCGGTCGACCCCTTGAGCCACACTGCAGGCGCCGGCTTTGCAGCAAGGGATGCCATGCAATCCATGAGGGTAACAGACAACGCCTCCTTGCTACAGGCAGAGGCAGTTGCAATCATGGGAGCCCTGGCCCACACGTCCCTGAGGGAAGGACACATGGTCATACACACAGACTCCAGGGTAGCCATTGACTGTCTTCAGCACAGCTCACCCACAGACATCTACCTACTGGCCACGATTCTTACATGGCACAGAGAATTCTTGTTCAGGGTAGAAGAATTATCATCAACTGGGTCCCAAGCCACATCAGAGGGAATGAGCTTGCTGACAGACTACCCGTCGCTGGCAAGAGTATGCCCCCAAATCCCATGACGATAAAACCAAGCCAAAAATAACTTAAAGAGAAGAGTGCCTTGGTCGGCCGTCCCTTCCTCCGGCAGCTTTACAGAGAGGAAACGAGAACCTCCTCCTCGGCCAGCTGGTACTCAGATGCCACAGCCTATGACCCACTGGCACTCTCTGAAATAATCAACAGAGGTACCGAAGTCACTCTTCACAGAATGCGCCTAGGTTACCACTGTGCATGGCAGATTATTACAACAATAGAATGTGAAGAGAGGTGCTGCATGCATTGCGGCGAACCGAACGCCACACTAGTTCACTACTTAGAGAATTGTGACCATACATAATTCCTGAGACAGGGACCGCCTACAACAGCCGCTGTGCTGGTAAAGACGTTATGCGATATGCTTACACCATGGCGGCAGGAGCGCCTGCTGGCAATCCTACCGCCACAGTAAGCACCGAGTGTCAGACAATCAAATGAGACAGCCGTAAAAAAGCTGACACAGGCCGGGCCATATTTAGAAGGCCTGGGCGA
>NC_061858.1:13734925-13747425 GCF_019202785.1 Penaeus chinensis
AGATTTCCAAACGATCGCAACCTGCTCTCCCTGATCCTTTCTATAATGTTACATACTTTTAGTTCTTTCCGGATGTCCTCGCCCCTTTTCCGGTCGCGTAGCGTAACGCCCATAATCCTTCGCAGCATCCACATATCTTTTGTTACGAGCAATCTTTCTTCCTTCTTCGTCAACGCACACGTTTCCAGGCCATACAATATGACTGGTCTTACCACTGTTTCGTACAACTTGACTTTTATCTTTCTTGGCATCCGTTTGTCCCAGGCCGCTTTAAGTCTAGCCCTGATAGATGGTTCTGAACCACCTCCCTCGCTCATCAACATACCCAGATATTTAAACTCACTAACCTGCTTCAGAACTGTGATGCTTCGGTTGTCCGTGATGTTGACTCCTGTCTTATTTCTACTGCTCACCAATACTTCAGCTTTCTTGATGTTGACTTTTAATCCTTTTTTCGTTATGCCTTCATGTCAGGCCTCCCATTTCTCTTGAAGCTCCTCTTCACTCTCTGCCATCAGCACCAAAGTATCGGTAAACAGAATTTCCCACGGCACTCCAGCTCTCCACAGGTCACTGATCACATCCAGCACACTAATAAACAGGAACGGACTAAGTGCAGATCCTTAATGTAAGCCGACATCAATGATGAACTCTTCCATTTCTCCATGTGGTATTCTCACTACTGTCCTAGCATTGTAGTACGTTGCCTTCACCAGCCTGATCAGTTTCTCTGGTACATTTCTTTTCCTCAAACACAATACACCAGCTCTCTTGGAATCCGGTCATAAGCCTTTTCCAGGTCGACAAAACAGAAAAACAGGTCTTTCTTCCCCTCCCAATATTTCTCTTGCAGTTGCTTTACTATGAAGATTGCATCGGTTGTTCCCCTTCCTTGCACGAATCCCATCTGCATGTTATCAATTTCGACAATTTCTCTCAGCATTTGGTCCAAAACCCTTTCCACTGTTTTTATAATCTGTTCCAATAGCTTAATTCCTCTGAAATTTCCGCAGTTCATTGGATCGCCCTTCTGTTTGTAAATTGGCACTATTATACTTTTCTCCCAGTCCTCCGGCATCTCTTATTTCTCCCACATACTTTACAGAATGGAATTTTAACACCTTCGTCCAATTACTCCTGAGCAACCCGCAGCTTTTCCTGACTTCATGCTGTTAATTGCCTTTCTCACTTCCTCCTTACTGACATTCTGTACTGGACCTTCCGTTGGCGCAACTGATGGTAAATCTTCCCGTTCATTCTCGACATTCAGAAAAGTGTTAAAATACTCGCGCCATCGATTCCCCACCTCCACTTCAACCATTAGCATTTGCCCTTGTTGATCTTTTATGTATTTTAGATCTCCTACATCTTGCTTAGTTCTTGCCCATTCTAACCATTCCGTAATTGATATTGTTTATTCCATAATTGATTATTGTTATGCTCGGTTGTTCCCATATATATTAATGTTTATTTTTGGCAAATTCATAATATTATCGATTTCGTTCTTTTTATATGGTCTGCCTATTAGTAATTACTTCATTACTACTTGCGTAGTCAGTTATATTCTGTGAATACGTATACACCATTGTGCTTCTTGTAATATCACTATTTCTCGTGTACTTATACCGCGCGAATTCATACATATATTGGAGTACCTGGTCTAACCGCTAACCCACATACTTGACCACTCTGCACTGCTTTCACTCTGGGATTATGAATTGTTTTAGTGCCATCCCGATGACATATCTGAACTCAACTCGCTTTCATGACATAAATTCGAAGTCCAATATTTCACACTCAGTTATGCTGGAATTTATGCTTCTTTGGGTTTAGGTTAATGTCACAACTGCGAGATTACTCTGGACCGTCGGCGGTGTTTACCTCACTCTGGGCGGCGGGCTCAGGCCTCTCGCGATTGGCTCGCTCACCGTGTTGGGGAACGAGGGTATCGGCCTAAACATCGGCGGGACACATAAAAGGAGCACCTGTCAGAAATTCAGCAGTTGTCCCGTGACTTTGACGTGTGTACTTCTTTCCGCCATGTGACCTCGCCTGCTCCGCTGGATCCTTCTCCTGTCTGTTTGTACATATCCTGTGTTTGTAGTGTAATTAGTGCCCTTTAGCATTAAACCTTATGTATGTTTTCCTCTGGTGTGTTTCCGTTGACCTGACCGCTCTGATTCCTTAAAACGAACCCTGACAGTTAATATGAAACGTACCTAACTGATGGTAATCTCTCCATTTGCAAATAATGGCAACGCATTGCAGACACCGTGGTTTATAAAGGCTTACATAGTTATTATCACCGTTAATTTAAGTTAATTTTAAGCCCGACTCATGGCCGTAAACAAAGGAATCCTGAGCCCGCTGCACCGAGAATTTTACACACAATTTGCACACACGATGGACGCGCCCGAGACGTGCACGGTTAAGTTCAGGCCCAGGTGCCTTATATATATATATATATATATATATATATATATATATATATATATATATATATATATATATATTTGTGTATGTTTGTGTGTGGAGGAAGGAAGCAGGCACAATATGAAATGAAACTGAAGCGAACTGTTCCGAACTCGTCAAGAGTTCCCAACTGAAATAGATCAATATCGGTTATTTGTTTGCCTGATGGGGAACTCTTGACGAGTCAAAAGTTGACGTTACGAGTCAGTTTAATTTCTTATTGTGGCTGTTTTCCTTTTATCTTCGTATACATGTTACTGTGTTCGTGTTTGTTTGTGTGTGTGTGTGTGTGTGTGCGTGTATGTGTGTGTGTGTGTGTGTGTGTGTGTGTGTGTGTGTGGGTGGGTGTGCGTGTGCGTCCGTGTGCGCTTGCGAGTGCGTGTGCGTGTGCGTGTGCGTCCGTGTGCGCTTGCGAGTGCGTGTGCGTGTCGAGTATTTATCCCTATCACTGACTCTCAGTATTTGTTTATTCTATGTTCTATGAATACAGTAAAATTCGTCCTTAGCTGTAAATTAATATATCAGATAGAGGTATTAATTTTTGTAATGTAAAATAGATAAGTTAGCCATCTCACCTATTAGCATTTTCTGTGTTTCGCAATTACAAGAAATGAACATAACGAGGGGAACCAAAGTAAATTTATTTTTTGATAGAAAGTTTCTAAACACGTATTCTAGTTATATTCCGGGATATAATTTCAAAACGTCATGCATTTATATATACGTGTGTATTTTTGTTATATTTGGAGGAGACGCCCACACCGATTTTCCGAGGACTGATATATTTTTTCCATTAGATTTCATCATGTTTCGAACGAATCTAGCCCTCATTTCCTTCGCAAAAGAAGCACAGCTACGATATCGGTCCCGATAGCTGGGGAGGGCATGATACATATCAGGGAATTTAGGGGGGGGGATTTCGAGGAATATCGGTAATACACGGGAGAGAACAATATATCCATCCACTTCCAGGTTATATAGGGGGTTTCGCCTCCTTAAACCTCCTTTAGCGTAATAGTCATCACCACACCCGACACACTGCCTAGCTATGATGGAACTGATTTGAATTTCCACCGCCTTCTTCTAGGCCCAGCTTCTATTGTCACGTGATCTATTTCACATCATCTAATTGGCTCATTTGATTTCCCTCGCTTACGTCATGCGCTATAAATCCATCCGACTTTCCGTCGCTTTCAGAGATTTTTGGTCATTTTGACGAGACGCTCTAGGCGTAAGGTAGGTACGTTTCCCGGATTTTACACCTTTATTACCGTTATTATCAATTTGCAAAGAAATTGCTATAGAAGAAAACTCTTATGGAACGATGTGTTATATTACTTGGTAAGCTCAGATTCTTTTACTTAGGTTGTGAGGTGTCTCTTTCAATAATACCGTATTTATTTTTACTTATACACAAAGGATCATATTGAAATACTTTAGTGTTACTGAAGATTTATACTATTATATAAGTGCATGACGAAATGCAGGCAACTTCCAGTTTTAACCAGCCTCGGACTTTGAAACATTTTTTAATGGAATATTCCTTTGTTGTTTACCGCATTTGACTCGTTGACGAGTGACGCAACTTGTATTTACCGACGGCTAGATTAATAAAATATGTGTCGTCGGCTTCGCACTGTATTTCTGGGAAGAATTGGCGTGATTTACACACAGCAAAACAACAAAAACACGTTTTTGCTGAAACTCTACGGAGACTGGAGGCATATTTCACCCATACAATCAAATTTATATCATGGAATATGCGTAGTATAAAGCCTAGGCTGAATGACCTAGAGTTTTATATCCGTAAATATAATACTGATGTTATTTGCGTGCAAGAACCTTTTGCTGCTGCTGCTAAGATGAAAATAGCACCTGCAATTCAGGGATACTATTCATATGTGAATACAGCCATGACTGGATTGTTGACATATGTGAAGGTAGCACTGCCACATAAGTTAGTTAAAAAATCCGAGAACACTGATGTTCATTTCATCATTTAAAAATTCAGACTGCCACTGGCTATTTTTCACTGTATAATGTATATGCCAGATACTCCAAATTTCTGGCTAGTTCTCTCCCCAATTTTCACAACCAAAGCACGTTATGTATGGGCGACTTCAATGCAAGGCATCCACACTTTGGAGACAACCAACGTAATAGTAATGGGGAAGAATTCAAACATTTTATCAATAGTAGATCACTGACAGTATATGACACAGAAGCAGAGACTCATTTGGGAGGTGGCAGATTAGACTATGTATTTGGCAAAAATTTAGTTCATGGTAATGTCTGTACTTCACTGGTGCGAGAGTTAGTTAGTGACCACTTTGCAATACGAACAGATTATACTGTAGACACCAATTCAGCCACTAGATCACCTAGGCTCCGAATAATTATCCCACCGGGCCTGGAACATCACTTCAAGGCACGGGTCTATGACTGGTATAACACCTATGAAGTAACATCTGTTGAGAAATTTTCTCAGGATCTAATCAAAGTTGTCACTGACTACTATGACACTTGGGTCTGTTCAAGAAAACTCTCAAAGAAAAAGAGGCCCCAGACCTCCCATGCACCGAGGTGGATCAATGACCCAATTCTGGCAAAGGAATATATACGGGTTCAGGAGCTTGCTAATTGCTATAAAGATAATAAGACGACAGATAATCTTCTGCAGTTTATGAAAGCCACCAAGGAATTCAGAGATTTAAAAACTCAGATTCGTAGTAAATACTGGGAACAATTTCTGCAAAGTATCAATAGTCAAACTTCTATAGCTGACGTATGGAGAAAAATTAATAGACTGACAGGTAAAGCCCTCACAACACCGCAGTTCCACAGTCCACAGGAACAGGCTAATATGCTGCTAGAGCAGTGGGCAGAAAATTCTCAAGTACACTCACTTCCACAAGGGATAAAAAATCAGCTCAACAAGTCGAAAATAGATAGAAATTTCAATATAGCAATAGCATGTGCTGCTATTGACCCCTCCGACTTTGTCGAAATAACCGAGTGGGAGCTAAGCAATGCCCTTCTGAAAGGTAAGGCAACCGCCCTTGGCGAGGACGGCATTACTTACAGCGTCCTGTTAATGATTCAGAGTTCATTAGAAACCTGAAGAAAAGGCTGTGGGAGCGACTGAAGCCACTTAAGACACTTGTCGGCAAAGACCATGGTATTAATGTCAATATTGCGAGAATCTTTTACTTGTCATACATAAGGTCGGTCATAGATTACCATGCGTTGCACCTAGTATTGTTCAAGGAATCAGAGTTGACTAGTCTAGAAAGTGTCCAAAATGAAGCCATGAGGATCATTCTTGGTGCCCCTAGAACAACAAGGATTGTGAATATGAGAACAGAACTTAATTTGCCTTCTGTTTATGAAAGAATATTATACATAAATACCACATTTAGTGTCAAATCAATTAGAGAACCCCTCCATTGTACAGAGTTCCAAAGACAACTAAAACACAAAATAGAAGAGCTAACTTTGAATAACAACACCGATTCATACTCAAATTCATGGTTACAAGTGACGTGTAAACACTTAGCTCAGCTGAACATTCCCATAACTAAGACCCTACATGGACGTTCTGTACCACCGTGGAAAATGTCGGACCTAAGTGTATATTATACGACTGCCCCCAAAAAAGACAGTGCCCCCCCTGCTATACTTAAACAGTATGCACTTGCAAGTATAAATGAGCATCTAGACACTCTTTCCAATGTATATGAATGTTACACTGACGGATCCTTGCAGTCTGGGTGCAGAGCAGGATGCGCTTTTGTTGTATATAAAAACAATATTTTGCAGCACCAGGATTGTAGGAGGGTTCATGACTGGGCTAGCACTATGCAAACCGAGTTGGCAGGAATACTCATGTCCACCGAATTTCTACTGAAACAAGGCTCAGGGGTCATTTTCTGCGATTCACAGAGTGCTCTCCAGGCTCTGAACACTCTAGACAAAGGTGCGGGAAATATTGCAAATGACATCAGGATAAACGTGTATCGTGCAAAAGAACGAGGCCATAATATACGTTTTGTGTGGATTCCATCGCATGTTGGAATCCCTTGGCATGATCATGCTGATCGCCTAGCAAAGTCAGCATGTGACAAACAAAGTGTGGACATAGATCTTGGGATACCTCTTTCTAGGATTTTCTACATCATTAAAGCCTCCTTCAGAGAGGACTTGACTGAGTTGATTAATTCTCAGCGCCCTGAAAGCTGTAGCATAAAGCACTATGACCGGTTTAGGCAAGATTCCTTCATCTATGGTTTATATAAAACAAGAACAAGACAGTGTGATGTTGTGACTGCAAGAATCAGGCTTGGGTATAGATTGTATTGGCAGGTCAATACAGTTTGTAATGTCGAAGAAACTAAGTGTAAACTGTGTAATGAAGAATATAAGCGAACACTTGTACATTATATCTCAGAGTGCCATGTGATACAGCCTTTCAGGCCACATAGCATGAGGTACGGAGAACTATGTAACTACTTCATATCATCTGATGCCCTAGAAGATATACTTATGTTGTATCCTAAATTTGGAATGTAGTATCACATAACCGAATATAAAATGTATTAATGCTTTCCCACGCCCAAGCTATATGCCGGCGTGGCAGATGAGTGGATAAAGGACTGTGCAATTGTTCCTTTCCTTAAACTGATATAAGTACTCATAGCAATGTTATAGGCTAAAATTCAAATGTAACACTATGTAATGTTATGACCATGCATTAAATGTACCACAGCTTGCCCACGCCTGTGCAGTTAGCCAGGGTGGTAAATAAAGGACTAAACTAAACTAAACAATAATGGTCAGTACACACCATGACCTCATACAGAGAGGTCGTGTGGTGCCCGTGCTCCGGTGCCCTCGTCCCATATACACGAATATCTGGTGTCATATATGTGAAAGTAGAACAAGGGGTTCATGAATTCTTGGTGCACATATAACCCGCAAGTCAGTGACATGAGAGTAGTGCTGTGATAATAGTTATGTTTGTAAAGAAATTTGAAATAATTCCTCTACCGAGTGCCAAGTACTGCCGTGGTAACCGTTAGAGCTGAGTGCCCCGTTGTCCCGAGCGCTATATATCACCTGTCACGAGGCGGGCGAGCCGGGCGGGCCAGGCGCGGCGGTCACGCGGTCACCCCCACGATGGGGGGACACCGCATTGTAAACACTGAGGGGGAGGACTCGGTGGAGAACTGTCCCTCCCCTCCCGCGGCTGAAGAGTGCGCTTTAGTCTGTAGTTCAGTGGATAGCCCCGCAACGGGCAGGTGCTGAAGGTGATCCTGATGCCCAGGTGAGCGACGCTAACGGAGAAAGTGAAGGCTTCACATTAGTGAAGTCGAAAACTAAGAAAGAACGAAAGCTCGACAATGCCGGTAAGACACCACTGGCACCAAAGAAGAATTATGTCTGCCTTGCCTTCCCTGAAGGCACCACGAAATCAGAAAGAAAAACAAAATGGCTACAGAACCTCGGCAAAGACTCTCTGGCCTGGGGGGTATCCCCCTCAACCTAGTGCTAGGAGACACTCTCTCCTCGCCGTATGTGTATGTCGCTCGCTCTCAGCGAAACTATATTGACGACCTTATTGAAGGATCAATTGGAGGTATTACCTTCAAACTTTGTGATGAGCCCAAGAAACAAGAGAAATATGACGAATACCTTGTGACCCGCTACAACAAGGATTTTGATCTTAAACATGCGTATGCACTCGACGGAGTTCATAAGGCCATAAGAGTGCACAAGGATAGGAAGCCTTTCAACCGTTTTCGTATAATATGGAAAGGAGAGCAACCACCTCCCAGTACATACCACTTCTTTGGGAAATACATGCCCGCTAGCCACGTGAGGCCGTGGAGAGCATCCCCTGTGATCTGCTATAACTGCAGGGGAAGTTGCCATGTTGCTAAGTACTGCAAGGGCAAGGCGCGCTGCGCAGTATGTGGTGAACAGCATACTGCCAGGTAGTGTCCTCGCAGTGCTGCAGGAGAAGAGAGTACAGCAGATGCATCAGCTTTTGTCCCTCATGCTTCAGGTGTGGGATGACAGGTGTGACTGCCTGGCACTGGGGGTGCACGGGCCTCCCTGCCCTGCCCCCCACCCCCTGTGGTCCCAGTGTAGTGGGACTATTTGTCCACTCCTTGTCCTACCACGGTACCCCCCCCCCCCCCTTTGATACGAGGAGTCCATGGCATGTTCCAGATTCAATGAACCCGATGGGAAATGGGTACAAGTTTTAGTGTTCTTTTAACACTGTAATTTTATTCAACGATATGGAAATGCGGGGTGCCGCCCGTAAGCATTGTACGCGCACGTACGTGGGCTTAGCTACGTACACGCAAAGATGTCTGCCATTACCTGCCCAGTAATTTGTGTGAGGACACTATCTCACCAGGAGGACAGTGTCACATAAAATAAGTTGTAATTGTGACCTGTTTTTGCAACGCAATTGGTTGGCGTCTGCTAGTGACGTCATGTTAGTGGTTTATGTCATCATTAGTGACGTAATAAACTGTGACAAGGCAGCCACTCACGGGATTCCATGCCGGCGAGCCTTTTAGCCAATACCCTGGCTAGGGGGCGTAGATACCCCCCAGGTACTTTAGGAGTACCGGCAGATCTGGTCTCGCCTCCTTACTGCTCGGAACCCGCTGCTGAAATCAACAAAGGTCACGGTCAGTTTCATGTGGTTTACTGGGAATTCACCACTGTAGATGTCTTAATCCTTAGCGACTAGTGCAAAGGTGGTGAACATGCAGGATAATCCTGCCCATCAGGTTGTCTCTGTCCGAGACAACCCTGGGTGGAGGAGGCCTGTGGGACGGCCGAGAAGGTCGTGGCTTGGGCAGATCGATCAAACCTGTCGTGAGGAACTGCCTGGCGGCTCGCCATGAGGGACCCTCGTAGATGGAAACGAAAGGTGGATGCGGCTATGCGCCCCTGCCGGCGTTAGCCCCAAAATGATGAATGATGATATATGTACATGAATATGTATGTACATGTATATACATAAACATGTATATATACTTATATATGTAGATATACATATATATATATGGAGATACATATATACATACATGTGTATATACATATATAATATATATATCTCCATTTATGTATATATATGTATTTATAAATATATGCATTTTTGTGTATATATGTGTATTCATATGTATATGTATGCATTTATATATATATATATATATATACATACATAAACATATATAAACATAATATATATATGTATATAATATATAAAAAAAAATATACATTTATTAACAAATTTGCCCCGGATTTATGTTCTGTACACTAGTTTTTTTGTGAATTGTGTTATATACAGTTGGCTCCACATGTGCTCAGCTAGCAAGGAGTCTATCAGTAGAGCTAGTGACCGATCCTGATTTCCCCATTCCTTGAATTGGCGGGAAAATGTGTTTTTCTTTATAATACAGATGACATCGATACTGGTATTATTGTTTTTGATATTATGATTATCAAATTGTTATTACAATCTCGATAACATATAAGACAATGAAATAATGCAAAAGCCCCTTTCCTAAAGGTGAGGGAAAGGGTAAACAGGTGAGATACGTGGGACTAATAACCGACTCCTTGGTGACTAAGCACTTGTAGAGTCATCTATGTGTAATTGTAATAAATAAACTTGTATTACATTGGGCATGGCATGTACTCTTGCCATACGGGGCGATTGGGTTAATTTATACATATACAAAATGTGTATGTCTATATATATATATATATATATATATATATGTACATATTTATATTTACATATGTGTGTGTGTATACCAGTGTGTGTGTATATATATATGTATATGTATATGTGTATATATATGTATATATATATATGTATGTATGTAAATGTATATATATATGCATGTATGTAAATGTATATATATATATATATATATATAAATATATATGTACGTATGTATGTAAATGTCTATGTATATATATGTATTTGTATGTATGTATGTATATATACATATGTATAAATATAATTATGTACATATATATGTATATATACTGGTGCATATATATGCATATATACATACATACATATGTGTATTCATTTTATGTATGTATGTATGTATATTATATATCTACCAATATGTAGAAATATATATGTACAATATATATATATTTATTTATGTATGTATATATATTCATACTCGTACATATATATATACACATCAATTTATATACATACTTACATATACATACATATATACACATATATGAATGCATGTATTGTATATATATAAGTATATAAATATATAAATGATATATATATATATATCTATACATATATTTGTATATATTTATGTGTATATATATGTATATACGCATTTATGTATATATATGTATATCCCAATGCCGCCGGGGAAAATGAATAAAACATGGGGAAAATGCTTTGCTCAATTTTTATATATTTTGTGAAATGTCACTGCACAAAGATGGCTCTGCTTGTGCTTAGCCACAAAGGAGTTAATTAGTAGAACTTGTGACCTTCTGTGATTTGAATTGGCGGGATAAATGTACTTTTTTTATTTCTCTGAATATCGATAGTGTTATTTTTATTATCAACATTATAATTACTATGATGTTATAAACATCAAAGAAAAGGGTAAACGGGCGAAACAGGCAGTACTCGTAACTGGCTCATTGGTGACTTTGTGACATTCTATATCTGTTTAAGGACAGGCCCGAGCAGCTGCTTGACCTGACCTCACTCCAGAATAATAGGAAGCAGCTGGAGGGAAACACCCGGCGCCCTGGTCAAAAGGATAAGGGAAGGGTGACCCAGCCTGTCCCTGAAAGACCAGAAACAGTCCGGCCCTTGAACTGCACACACCTTCCCTCTCCTCCCGTAGAAGCTGACGCCGTCTTCGCCACAAGCTACCCATATCTACGACGTGTCTGTTTGCAATAAAGCTGTTAAACAGATACTGAGTTTTCCTCTGGACCGCAGAGCGGTGTGACATTCTATATCTATTTAAGGACAGGCCCGAGCAGCTGCTTGACCTGACCTCACTCCAGAATAATAGGAAGCAGCTGGAGGGAAACACCCGGCGCCCTGGTCAAAAGGATAAGGGAAGGGTGACCCAGCCTGTCCCTGAAAGACCAGAAACAGTCCGGCCTTGGAGCTGCACACACCTTCCCTCTCCTCCCGTAGAAGCTGACGCCGTCTTCGCCACAAGCTACCCATATCTACGACGTGTCTGTTTGCAATAAAGCTGTTAAACAGATACTGAGTTTTCCTCTGGACCGCAGAGCGGTGTGACATTCTATATCTATTTAAGGACAGGCCCGAGCAGCTGCTTGACCTGACCTCACTCCAGAATAATAGGAAGCAGCTGGAGGGAAACACCCGGCGCCCTGGTCAAAAGGATAAGGGAAGGGTGACCCAGCCTGTCCCTGAAAGACCAGAAACAGTCCGGCCCTTGAACTGCACACACCTTCCCTCTCCTCCCGTAGAGGCTGACGCCGTCTTCGCCACAAGCTACCCATATCTACGACGTGTCTGTTTGCAATAAAGCTGTTAAACAGATACTGATTTTTCCTCTGGACCTGCCAGATAATGTAGTGGTTTTCTTATATACTTGAATGAGAGACCATTATAGACTTAGTACAAGTATAGCCATCTATGTTTAAAAACAATCAAACAAGTACTCACAGTGGGCATAGCACGTACGTACACGCCATGTCCGTCGGAATTGGGATAAACATATATATTTATGTGTATATATATGTATATACATATATATGTATCTATATGCATATATATATATGTGTATATACATATATATAATATATATGTGCGTATTTATATAAATATATATATATATATATATATATACACATATATAGATATATATACATATATAAATGCATATACATATATATATATATATACATATATGTATATGTATGTATCTATATGTATATATACATATATATAGGTATATATGTATATA
>NC_061858.1:13752425-13772425 GCF_019202785.1 Penaeus chinensis
GACTGCCTGCAGGCTCTCCTGCCGCCATGATGTAAGCAAACCGCATAATCTCTTTACCAGCACGGCGGCTGTTGTGGGCGGTCCGTCTCAGGAATTGTGTGTACTCACAATTCTGTAAGTATTGTACCAGGGTGGCGTTCGGTTTGCCACAATGCATGCACCACCTCTCTTCACGGTCTATTGTCTATACCTCTGTTGATTACTTCAGAGAGTGGCTGTGGCATCTGAGTGCCAACTGCCCGAGGGGGAGGATATCGTTTCCTCTCTGTGAAGCTGCAGGAGGAAGGTACAAGCGGCCGCAGTACACTTCTCCTATAGGATTTTTCGGCTTGGTTGTATGACCATGGAATTTGAAGGCATACCCCTGAAATGTCGGCTAGTCTGTCAGCAAGCTCATTCCCTCTGATGCCAATGTGGCTGGGGACCCAGTTAATGATAATTCTTCTACCCTGAGCAAGAATTCTGTGCGCTATGGTAAGCACAGTGGTCAGGAGGTAGATGTTGTCTTTGGGTGAGCTGTGCTGAAGACAGTCAATGGCTGCCCTGGAGTCTGTATGTATGGCTATGTGTCCTTCCCTCAGGAATGCATAGGCTAGGGTTCCCATGATTGCAACTGCCTCTGCCTGTAGCGAGGAGGTGTTCTCTGTTACCCTCATGGATTGTGTGGCATCCCTTGCTGCAAAGCCGGCGCCTGCAGTGTGGCCCAAGGGATCGACTGATCCATCCATGAAATATGTTCTACTACCCGGAGGAGTGATAGCTGCAATGACCCTCTCGGCTTCTGCCTCTAGACTTGGCATGGAGTGTTGATTCTCTCTCATTGACAGGCTCATAATAGAGAACTCTATCAAGGTTTGTGCCCACGGTGGGGCTTCAATAAAGTTAGGGGGGGGGGGGGGTTGTCCATGCCCTTAGCAAGTAGCTGAGCTGTTAGTGTATCAACACCTTGGCTGTGAGAGACAGCCAGGAATTGTTTGCAAAGGAATTGTGCTGCAATTAGATCAGGTTTGCCTCCATGAGGAGGTTGAGGACCTTCGTCCACCTTAGGGCACCCAGAATGATCCTGGCAGTCTCCAATTTGTCTTTATATTTTTTCACTATGGCAATCAGAGCGACTGAGGCATAGTCCACAATGGGCCGGACGGCATGTACATAGAATGATCTTAGTACTTAGTGTCTGGCTCCTTTGTGTCTCCCAGTCATTACTCTCATGACTGACAGTCTTCCTTTGGTTCGGTCAACCAGGTACTGGACCTCCTTCTGATGGAACAACTCACCAAAGGGCACTTTCAGCTTTTGCGGACTGAGGTTAAAACTGAGTCAAAGAACTTACCCGGCTGTGCAAATAGCACATGGGCACATCACTTTGCTTCTGCAAAACTAACTTTCTCCTTATTCCTTATTACCAATACTTCTTTTTCAAACTTGTACCTTTTACATTGCTTAGAAGAAGTTTCATGATCTTCTTTGCAATAACAGCATATTGGACCTGGACAGTTATCATCTCTTTGATGACCTGTTGTACCACATTTCACACACACTCTTGGTTGTCCATTTGCCTTTAAACATGTTGGTTCAATGCCCATAACCCTGGCAGTTGAAGCACCGCATAGGGTTGGGCACATATGGCTTTACCTTGAGGTGGTACCATGCCAATTTAACCGATTCAGGTAGGACTAACGATTCAAAAGTTAGATGAAGAGCTGGTGTAGACTGTTACAAACCATCAACTTTCTTCTTAAAACGTTTTACTGCCACTACATTAAAATTCTTTAGTTCTTCTAACAGTTTCTCCTCAGAATACCTCATCAGGTCTCGGGAAAAGACAATTCCCCTACAGGTTCCAGAGTGACATATTGTGATGTTCCAGAGGGATTGGCCTGGGGATTGCGAAGCTCGTCAGGAAGAGAGCAAGTTCTTTGTAAATTTTCAGAAACACAAATTATGAAGCTTCATTTCCTTACCCCCCCCCCCCCCCCCACCCACCAGAGAGTCAAACGAGGGAAAGCTATAGTTGGGGCTCAAATTTTCCCAACAGCCACAGGGGTGATAAGGAAATATATACACTGTTACAGTGCTGATAGTAGTCGCGGGACCTATGCACTACCGACTGGACAGTGCCTGCTTGACCCTAGCCATATTTGACCAGCCAATTGACTTGACCGGGCCTTGATCAAGCCACCCGTCTTACCAGAATAGAGGACCAAAGCACTAGTTCTCGCAGAGAACTCGTGCGCCAGTCTGTTTGCCTCTGATTGAGGGACATGATGTGTGCCTCGGGGCACACATCATGAGCGGCTAGAGCGGCTGGATGCTCGCTTGACCCATTGCCATAGCTCTGAAAAGGGGGTTTGGTGGTCGAAGGACTCACACCTTTCGACCCACTTTTTCTGCCTGACTCTGTTAGCAGTTTCCTTGGCAACCTCCCTTAGAAGGACTAGGTTGTCAGGGGTTCTTTGCCTTCGGAATTGTTTTCGACACATGTTTACTTTGTGGTTGACCTCCTTAATCTCGTCGTTAAAGTACCAGGCGTCTTTGTGACTCCTGAATCCAGACCGAGTTATAGGTATGGTCAGTGAGGCTGCTTGATTTATGCAATTAATAAATCTGGCTTCAAGCACTTCCACATTTTCATTTTGTGGGGGTTCATTGCATCTCGGACAGTGGACCAAGGCGTTCTGAAACGCCTGCCAGTTGGCTTTGTCTGTTTCCATCTTGGATTTGGTTGTGGCATTTGGGCTGGGCCAGCATCCATGAGGGTAGTTATAGTGCCATAATGGTCACTTTTGACAGTCTCATCGACACACCAGTAGTAGTGGCCAGGATGAGGTGGTGTGCAATGAAGTCGGTCATGTGCTGCAGACCTGGCTGACGTCTAAATTCCTACAGCTTGCCCGGCTGCACACATTGTCACATTGTACAGTTTGAGTGCCCCCCCAGCCAGGTGAATCTCAACAGCAAGAGATTCAACATCGTCTCCACAGTGCGGTGCATCGGCTATTGCAGAGCAGGGGATTGTTGCTCTTACCAGGGTGATCAAGCCTCTCTTGCCAGTTGTGTGTGGCAGCATGAAGAAATGATACCCTGAGAAGCGAACAGTCTCCTGGAGCATGACAATGTCAGTGCTCCTTGATCGCACTATTGTGTGGAGGATAGCATTCCTTGAGGAAAAGCCATTGATGTTCCACTGTAGTATGATTAGGTTGTGTGTCATGATGTTACTTGGTGATAGTTGAGGTGGATTGAGAGGTGTCGGAGTCTGACAACTCTATTGTGGATTCCTCACTGGTTGAAGGGTCCACCTTAATGAATTGAGAAGGACTTTTCTCAATTTGTCAGGCTATCCGTGGGTCCAGTGGGGGATGGAGAGCCTTTGGTAGCTCTGACTTTTGTTAGTTTGGCTTTTCTCAATTTAGGCTTTGTCTGTGTGTTTTTCTTTGTTGGCCTTACCTGGGTAAGGTCAGCATGTTCTGGCAGTGGTTGCGAGGGGAGTCATGTCCTAGGGTGAGGGTGGAGCTAGTTTGACTCTCCAGCTTCCTTCCCTTCAGGACTGTGACAGTCTGGGTCATTGCCGTCATGACAGCCGTGACTGCTTTCTCTGCCTCTTCAATCGACCTCACCAAGGCTGTTGCTACTGCAGTGACTACAGCAGTCAACAGGAGAGTAATATCTTCCTCATCAAAGAGAAGATGATCATCTCTTGGGGAGGGTTTTGTAGTGCTCTTTAAACCTATTCCCAAGTTTTTTTGTTTTTTTTTTCACTTTTGGCATAGCCAGAAACTCCTTTTTATTGGGGTTATCCGGTGTCGGCTTGGGAGCAGCTTCCTTCCTCGTAGGAGTCGGGAAGCCTTTTCTCTTTTGTTCTGTCCCCAGACATAGGTGCCTAAGGGAGCAGGAAAGTCCGGTCGCGTTTTAGCAACCTCTTGTCGCCTGAGGGCAGAGCAAGCTAGGCTCCAGGCATGATCCCTCTTAAAACACTTGAGACATTTGGCTGTTGTGTCCCTCTGTTCTTCCTTGTATGTCTTAAGGCACACCTCAGAGTTGTGTGCCTTGTTACAGACACCGCATTTAGGTTTGGCTGTGCAGCTAGCCTGGTGGTGACCATATTTTTGGCACTGAAGTGGCTCAGGAACATATGTTCTTAAGTTGTAGGTGTCCCAGTTACCCAAATCAAGGCTAGTGTTTGGGGCTCCTTTCAGGGTCACCAGAATTTCCCTGGTTGGAGTCTTCCCTTTCGACATTTGGGAAGCCTCCACGACCTATGGATGTGATGCGATCAGTTCCACATCATACAAAACTGAGAAACCAAGTCTTAACTCTCTTATCGTCGGGATTCAGTGGTGAGAGACACACTTTCCTCCCATCTTTAAGTTCCTTTGTTTCCTGCAGCAAATTCAGGGCAACTTGGTCTTTGGGCATAATAATCATGCCTTGGTCTCTGGCAACCCGGATCGACAACCAGATTTTTCGCTGCATCTCCAATGCTCTGACCAGTTGGTAGGCATTGTCGAAGCCCTCGGGTTTAGAGGGAACTTTGAACTGGGGGAAATGCCTAGAGGGTCCCTCAGTGTCTGTCTCCGGCCTCGGTCGTTTCGTTCCGCACTTTCGGCTTTGGGGTTTGCTCATGGGAGCAGCAGTTGTTTCGGCTTGTTCAACTTGTGCTCCCATCTCAGTCAGGGAGGTCGTCTGAGGGGAACTCAGAGGCCTACCTGGCTTGGAACGACAAACACGTGGGTAGGTCTAAAACCCTGGGGAGAGACCAGAGGGGATGCCCTTCCACCTACAGGACATCATTGTTTGGAACCCTTTTGCTCATCCCTCTGAATCAGCCAACTAAAGGTTGTTTTGTAGCTCCCACCCCTTTCTATGCTCCTTAGAAAAGACCCTATTACTTCCCTTTGCTCTGGGAACCACTCAAAACTTTATCCAAAAGGGCCACTATTTGTTATTACCGTGGGTTCTCCAAAAGTTTTCATTAGGACCCACACTATAAAACAAGAATAGTCATACAGGTTACTTATGATCTAACTTCAGCGTTAGATGTAACTGAGAGAAGGGGTAATATCAAAACACTTAATGAGCTTACAATTTTTGTTGACATATTGAGTCATAAATCACTACACTTCTACAATAAAATAAACATTCATCTACCAAAATGTCCAAGTACTTATACTCCAACCTGTCACTCTTTACACTAGTTCTTCTTCTCAGATGTCTTATCTCCTTTTCTTCATCAATTTCCTGGGCTTTTTTTTTTTTCATTCTTGTTCACAGCACCAGGGACGAATAAATCAAAACTTCAGCAAAACCAAATAAACCAGAAAAAAATAAACCCATTCTCTTTGAATAGGTTTTAAATTCTTAATAATAATAAGAGAGACACATCGGGATGGTGTTCAAGTGCCATTTCACGATAATCTAAAACAGTTTCAAGCTGTTGTATGGCACTCTTCTCTCATTTCTCTCTCTCTCTCTCTATGATTATAGCTATAGTATCAGGTTTTAGTACTGTATATACTTCAAAATTTAAAGTCTACTCAGATCATATATATTACAAACATATAGTTCTTCTTAATCTATACATGCAACTTACAACTTAAATGAATCTTTTCAATAACAAAAATAGTACATATTGTTTTCTTTATTAAAATATAAATTATACAACCTTAATATAACAGTACCATTGAAATATAACAGTGTACCCTTTAAATAAAGAGAATGTGTGGGAGGTAACAAAAAATATATACTTTGTAGGGTAAACTATTATATTTTACAATTTCCTAATCTTAATAAAAACAATAATATAGAAATATACAAGACCAAGTGAGGTATACATAGGGTGGTTTCTAGACGAATTTTTGGGTCGTTCTAACTTCACATCCCTTGTACTCATTACAGTTTCACCTCAGTGAGGGAAGGGAGCTTTTACACCTCTTCCAGGCGGTTCCTTTCATCCCTCTGAAACAACCAGCCAAAGGTTGTTTCACCTCAGTAAGGGAGGTGAGGACCTGTACCTTTCCAACGTGAATCCCTCTTCCCTCTGAAGCAGCCACCCAAAGGCTGTTTCACCTCAGTGAGGGAAGAGAGGTCCTGCACCTATTCAAGGAGGTTCCTTCATCCCTCTGAGACAGCCACCCAAAGGCTGATTCACCACAGTGAGGGAGGAGAGGAACTACCTTTCGAGGCAGTTCCTGTGGCGGGGCGGGAAAATGGTGTTCTGTCTAGCAGGAGCTAATTAGATAGAACCAGGCTGAGGGTCTTAGAAAGGGAGGGGCTCCTACCTGCCTATTCATTCTTATGCGAAAATACTAGAGTGGCAGTCATCAGATGTTCTGCCATACCAGTCCCTAGCAAATAGAATGGTAAATCTCTGCACGCCGTAAAGCAGGCACGCTAAGGCCCCCCAGACACACCCTCCCCTGCGGGAGGTAAAGGTCTGCCCACGTCCGAGCACGAACCCGAAGATGGGGTCCAGTTCACCAGAAGGTGCGCAGAGTGTTATCCTAATACCGAAGAATCCGTAGAGGCATGAATTGGCTATAGGACACGAAGCTAATTGCAAGCAATTAGAATCGCGGCACCAATGAAGGGTGAGCGCGAGACAACCGGGGTATCACGCAAGTGCCAAGACCGAATTTGCTGTGGGGCGGGTCCAGTGCATCTCTTTAAACCACCCAAGTAAATACCTTGAGACCGAGAGGTCATTAGATCCCTTGGTATTTTCTGGCTGTGTGCAACCCGCTGTACCCCGTCGAACACCTTTTTCTAATCCCTCTGAATCAGCCGCCTAAAGGCTGATTTACCGCAGAGAGGAGAGGAACGTCCTTTCAAGGCGGATCCTGTGGCTGGAATGGTTTCCTCGGTTAGGAATCCGTGACCTATATCCTATGAAAAGTGCTTAGTATGGATAGGGATGGGGTTTGGGGTTTGAAGAAATTTGAAGTACTTTTGTATCTGGCTATTTTTTGGAGAGGTGTCGCATTCCTTAGCATTTACTAAGCCTACTGGCTCGCGCCCTCAGCCGACCGCGGCCACGGATCGCGGCGTCAGCATCTGACGGATTGGGTGTTCCTTAGTGAATCTACTTGGGAGAAAACTGTACTACCTGAGCAATTTGGCACTCGGCGATAAGGATAAGTCCGATATGCAAAGCTGAGCCTCGCCCGGTCTATGCCCATGAGGGGAGCCCGGTCAGTGTCGACTAATGCTGATGACGGACATGATGCTCATTTCTTGATGCTTTCTTACTTTGCTTTTTTGGGGTTTTTTTTGGGGGGGGAGGGATGGCTTTTCTTTTAATTACCGTATTTGTATTTTTGCGACACACTCGAACTCATTAAGAGCATATTTAATTACCACAGTATTGGAATCTAGTATTCCTAGATGGCACTTTCTGGCACTCTTTTCAGTTTAAAAGATCCACGTATTTATGGTCCCACATTAACTTTTATAAACTTGTGAGACCTTTGGATGAATTATTATTTCTATTTTGGTTGAAGTATATATGCGCTATATAGTCACAAATGTTTCCAAATTATGTAGCATGTATATTTCTGACTCTTAATTCGTAACGATTATTGTCACTGACCTAACCATGACACCTCTTTTAGTCACTACCAGATACAATATATCGTATATATATATATATATATATATATATATATATATATATATATATACATATATATATATACACATATATATATACATATATATGATACATCTACAATACATATAACACACACGCGTGCGACGTACACACACACACTCATATATACATACATATATATGTGCGTGTGTGTGTGTGCACGTGTGTGTGTTTTATACATTGTATTATACATTTAAATATTGCATTATATATTGTATTATGTATGTATTATAAAGGTATGTGTACATATGTATATATATGTGTGTGTGTGTGTGTGTGTGTGTGTGTGTGTGTGTGTGTGTGTGTGTGTGTGTGCTTGTGTGTGTGTGTATAGATATATGTATATATTATATATAACACATACGCACACACTCACACACACACACACACACACACACACACACACACACACACACACACACACACACACACACACTCACACACACACACACACACACACACACACATATATATGTGTGTGTGTGTGTGTGTGTGTGCAAAATATATTTAACACACACAAGCACGCACACACACGCACACAAGATTCAAAACTGAAGCAAGAAATAGACAAAAGTGGTAAAATAACAAATGCTAGAAAATGAGAGAAAACAAACAGTTCATTTGGAAAAGATTCAGAAGACGGGGTAGCATACGAAGGTATACAGTAGGAAGAAATTACTACACCCAAACCATGAGGGAGGTGAAATTAGACTCTGAAAAGTATATATAATCAATAAATGTAACAATTAACCAAAACGCTTTAACTGTATAAATAGTAAAATAAATTAGATATCAAATTAGCACCGTCATTGCTAATGTGTGAAATGTGTCAAAACCTTAATGAGAAATTTCATTCAGTGTTTGTTCAGGACCCATATTTTGATATACATACGTGGTTCAGAATAATCGAAAATATCACGCTCAAAAATAATGGAATAAAAAACTTACTTAAAATGTTAGACAAGACTAAAGGAGAGGAATCAGATGAGATGTTTAACTGGGAAATGTGCTGAAGAACTATGTACTCCTTTACAAAATTCAGTGAGGCAAGGAAAGCTACCAAAAGCTTGGAAACTCGTTACACATTTTATATAAGTGCGGCGACAAACAAAACCACCATCTCCAGCCTCTCCGGGCACGGCAAAGGTCGCGGGCTCGCGCCACGCAGCCGGCCGGGGGCCGCCGGGGTAACCATTCCCCGTGCCGCCCCGCTTCTCGGTCGGTTTGTGGCCCTGCCCTTCACACAGGCGACCGCTCCCGTCTAGACGTCCGGAATGGTTTCCGAGTACCGCCCCCCCCCCCCCCCTCACTGAGGTGAAACAACCTTTGGATGGTTGCTTCAGAGGGATGAAAGGAACCAGCTGGCAAAAGGACAAAACCCCCCTTCCCTCACTGAGGTGAAACAGCCTTTAGATGGCTGCTTCAGAGGGAAGGGGGAAACACTTTGAAAAGACACAGGCTCTTTCCTTCCTCACTGAGGTGAAACAACCTTTGGGTGGTTGCTTCTGAGGAATGAAAGGAACCAGCTGGCAAAAGTGCAAAACCTCCCTTACCTCACTGAGGTGAGGCAGCTTATGGATGACTGTCTCAGAGGGAAGGAGGAATCCCTTTGAAAAGACACAGGTTCTTTCCTTCCCCACTGAGGTGAAACAACCTTTGGGTGGTTGCTTCAGGGGAACGAAAGGAAGTGCCTGACAAGAACGCAAAACCTCCCTTCCCTCACTGAGGTGAAACAGCCTTTGGGTGGCTGTTATAGAGGAAAGGGGGAACTACCTTGAAAAGACACAGGTCCTTTCCTTCCTCACTGAGGTGAAACAACATTTGGGTGGTTGCTTCAGAGGGATGAAAGGAACTGCCTGGTAAAAGTGCAAGACTCCTCTTCCCTCACTGCGGTGAAGCAACCTTTGAGTGGCTGCCTCAGAGGGCTGAGCAAAAGGGCTCCAAACAATGATGTCTCGTAGGTGGAAGGGCATCCCCTCTGGTCTCTCCCCAGGGGTTTACACCTACCCACGCGTTTGCCGTGCGTGGCAGCCTTGTGCGCTGTGGAGACGGAAGTCCTGGAGGTTGAGCGATGCCGTGAACGAGTACGCCCTGTGGCTAGCAACACGCCTCTTTGGTCCTCTATTCCAGCAAGACAGGTGGCCTGATCCCGGCCCGGTCACGGTCAATCGGCTGGTCTCCCCCGGGAGGCTAGGGTCAAGCAGTCATGCCGCCATTGGCACTCACAATGGTCCGTGAGTGCCTTCACAATGGCTATTGGCTGCGTATATCCTCTCATCACTCCTGTTGCTGTTAGACACTGGTTCTGACACTCAGCTTCCCCTTGTTGGACTCCGTGGTGGGTGGGGGCGTGAGAGGATGAAGCACTTACCAATTCATGGAAAAAATAATCAAACACCCCCCACAGACTGACAAAAATGTTGACGAACCGCGCAAGGCCCAGACCACGGTAGTCACCATGAAGGCATATGTGCCTTCCGGTGGCAAAAGAAAACCCCATGCACAGGATGACACTGTCACCCCTGCTGCTAAGGTGGACAAGACCGAAGCCAATGGGTCTGTTCACCGAATAGTCAAAGATCTTGACTCGCGAGCTGGCCTCTCCAGGCCAACAGCTAAGCCAGGGAGGCCCCTGAGTTCACAGACCTTTGGATGGTTGCTCTAGAGGGATGAAAGGAACCAGCTGGCAAAAGGCCTCCCCGATTGAGAGGGGAGAGCAGGCTGAACCAGCCGCATCAGCTGCTGCCTCCACAAACAAGCCCGAAAGCCGAAAGGGAGGGCCGAAGCGTCCGAGGCCGGAGACCGACTCTGATGAAGAGTAGGGACCCCCTAAACGCTTCGCCCAGTTCAAAGTGCCAGCTAAACCCGAAGGCTTCGACAATGCCTACCAATTGGTCAGAGCATTGGAGTTGCAACGGAAAATCCGGTTGTCGATCCGGGTCGCCCGAGATCAGGGCATGATCATAATGCCCAAAGATCAAGCTACCTTGAATTTCCTCCGGGAAACGAAGGAGCTAACCGATGGGAAGAAAGTGAGTCTTTCCCCACTAAATCCCGAGGAAAAGAGAACCAAGATGGTGCTACTTGGCTTCTCAGTCTCGTACGATGTGGAGCTGATCGCTTCACACCCACAGGTCGTGCAGGCTTCCCGAATGTCGAAGGGGAAGACCCCAACTAGGCAAGTCCTGGTGACCATGAAAGGTGCCCCAACCACTACCCTTGATCTGGGTAACTGGGGCACCTACAACCTTCGAACGTATGTGCCTGAACCACTTCGGTGTTTCAAGTGCCAGAAATACGGTCACCACCAGGCTAACTGTACAGCCAAGCCTAAATGTGGTATCTGTAGCAAGGCACACAACACAGAGGTATGCCTCAAGGCATACAAAGAGGAAAAGAGGGACACAACAGCCAAATGTCCCAACTGTGCCAAGAAGCATCATGCCTGGAGCCTGACTTGCTCTGTCAGGAAAAAGGCGGCCCTCAGGCGACAAGAGGTTGCTCAAAACCGACCAGACTTTGTTCCTGCCCCACCGGGCACCCATGTCTGGGGAAAGAACAAAAGCGAAAAGGCCTCCCGACCTCCTAAGAGGAAGGAAGCCGCCCCCCAGCCGACACCGGATGTCTCCAACAAAAAGGAGTTTCCGACAATGCCAAAGGTGCAGAAAAAGAAACTAAAGAAAAAAGTTTCTAAGAGCACCACAAAAACCTCCCCAACTGATGATCATCTCCTCTTTGACGAGGACGATATGACTCTCCTGTTAACTGCTGTTGTCACAGCAGTAGCAACAGCCCTGGGGAGGTCGAGTGAGGAGGCCGAGAAGGCAGTTTCGGTCACCATGACGGCAATGACCCAGACTGTCGCAGCCCTGAAGGGAAGAAAGCTGGCTAGAGCAAAACCAGCCTCACCCTCACCCCTGGACGAGACTCCCCTCCCCACTCCAAACCAGGCCATGCCTTCACAGGCAGAGCCAGAACAGGCTGAATCTGTGCAGCCAGAGCCAGATCACGCTGACCTTGCCCAGGCAAGGCCAGCAAGGCCAGCCAAGAAAAAGCCTGAGAGAAAAGCCGAACCAACTAAAGTCAGAGCTACCAATGGCTCTCCACCTCCCAGTGGACCCAAGGTTAGCCTGACAACAGACGAGGAGCCCTCAACCAGCGAGGACCTCGCAATGGAGTTGTCAGACTCTGACGATGTCTCTGATGTAACTATCACTGAGTAACATCATGACACACCATCTAAGCATCCTACAGTGGAACATCAATAGCTTCTCTGCAAAGAACACTTTTCTCCAAGCAGTAGTGCGATCAAGGTAAAATGACATTGTCATGCTCCAGGAGACATTAACAGTGGACACTGTTCGCTTCTCAGGGTACCATGCCTTCACACTGCCACGAACACCTGGCAAGAGAGGCTTGATCACCCTTGTGAGAGCAACAATCCCCTGCTCCGCAATAGCCGATGCATCGCACTGTGGAGACGATGTTGAATCCCTTGCTGTCGAGGTTCACCTGGCCGGGGGGCCCCTCAAACTGTACAATGTGTACAGCCGGCCACGCTGTAGAAGCTTAGACATCAGCCAGGTCTATGCTTCTGCTGCACACGACCGAGTGATCATAGGGGGAGACTTCAATGCACACCACCCCATCCTGGCTCCCTGCCGGGCACCGGATGCGGCCGGCTATCACATAGCCGACGTGCTAGAGACATTCCCTGAGATCGCTCTCCTCAACACCCAAGAGCCAATGCACGTCAGAGGAGGGGTCCTAGACCTCACCCTGGCCACTGCGACTCTGGTGGGGAGGATTGGCTGGTGTGTCGATGAGACCGTCACAAGTGACCATTACGGCACTATAACTACCCTCATGGATGCTGGCCCAGCCGAAATCCTAAGACCGAATCCAAGATGGAAACAGACAAGGCCAACTGGCAGGCGTTTCAAAACGCCTTGGCCCTCTGTCTGAGATGCAACGATCCCCCACAAAGCGAAAATAAGGAAGTGCTCGAAGCTAGCCTGCTAAACGCCATTAATGAAGCAGCCTCACAGACCATACCCAAAACTCGGCCTGGGTCCAGAAGTCACAAAGACACCTGGTACTTCAATGACGAGATCAGGGAGGTCAACCACAGGGTGAACATGTGCCGAAAACTATTCCGAAGTCAAAGAACCCCTGACAACTTATCCCTCCTAAGGGAAGCTGTCACGGATGCCAAGGAAACTGCCAACAGAGTAAGGCAGGAAAAGTGGCTGGAATGGTGTGAGTCCTTCGACCACCAAACCACCCTTTCAGAGCTGTGGCAACGGGTCAAGCGAGCTACCAGCCGCTCAGCCCCGAGGTGCACCCATCACGATCCCCAAGCGGAGGCTAACAGACTGGCGCACGAGTTCTCAGCGAGAACGAGCAGCAACAGCCTGCCAGCCGAGCTGAGGGCAAGACAAGAGCATCTACAGCCAGACAGACACGCTCAGATCAGAGAAAGGGCAGCCGAACCCGATAACCCGATAACTCAGACGTTATCTTTTCTCTGAGGGAACTAAGGAAAGCCTATAAAACCAGTTCCAACACAGCCCCGGGCTCTGATGGGATCTCGTACCCCATTATCTCCCACCTAGGACTAGCAGGTGAGCGTGCACTCTTGCAACTCATCAACAAGTCCTGGGAAACTTCCACTCTACCCCAGAGTTGGAAGAGGGCTACCATAGTTCCCGTCCCAAAACCAAAGGAGCTGGGGAAGTACCGCCCCATCTCTCTGCTCAGCTGCCTGGCCAAGACGGCTGAGAGGATGGTACTAAACCGGCTTCAATGGAAAACGGGACCCCCGCACGAACACCTTCACGGGTTCACAAGGGGCATGGGCACAGCACACAGCATAGCCACGCTCTTAAGCACAATCAGCAAGGGCCCAGCTGTGGTGGTATTCCTTGACCTGGAGAAGGCTTTTGAACTGGCAAGTCCACTTGCCATTCAGGAAAGCCTGATCCAGAAGGGAATCAGAGGAAAGCTCTTGGCTTGGATAGGTGACTACTTCAGGAACAGGACTGCCAATGTCAAATACCAGGGCCACCTATCGCAGCACATGCCGCTCGAAAATGGAACGCCACAGGGTGGGGTTCTCAGTCCAGCCCTATTTAACACTTTAATGTCCTGCATCCTCAACATAAACCTCCAGATCATCTCGTATGCAGACGATCTCGCTATCACCTCCACTGGACCACGCAGCCAGAATAAAGCTCAGCGTTGTCTGGACCTCGTGTCAGAGGAGTGTTGTAGGACAGGACTAAAGATCTCTGCAGCCAAATCCAAAGCCATGGCTCTGAGACAGAGAGTTCGAGGCACAAGACTGAAAATCCAGGGAGTGGAATTAGAATGAGTCAAGGACTACCTATACCTTGGGGTAAGGATAGACCGGACCCTCTCCTTCCATAAGGAGGTCCAGTACCTGGTTGACCGAACCAAAGCAAGACTGTCCGTCATGAGAGCAATGACTGGGAGACGTATAGGGGCCAGACACAAAGTACTAAGATCATTCTATGTACATGCTGTCCGACCCATTGTGGACTATGCCTCAGTCGCTCTAATTGCTGCAAAGAAAAAGCACACAGACAAATTAGAAACAGTCCAAAATGAAGCTGCCAGGATCATTCTGGGTGCCCCGAGGTGGACGAAGGTCCTCAACCTCCTGATGGAGGCAAACCTTCTCCCCCTGGACTCACGAATCCTGTCAAAGATCATCCAGGCTCCCAGGAACACAAGCCTAAGACAAAAATTAGTCAGATGCCTCGAACAAGACAACGAGCTCGTTGCAAACAACTCCTGGCTGTCTCATACAGCCAGGGTGTTGATACGCCATCAGCTCAAAGAACAGCTTCTTGCTAAGGGCATGGACTCCCCCCACCCCGACTTTGCCGAAGCCCCGCCGTGGGCACTGAGCCTGATAGAGTTCAACATAATGAGCCTGTCAATGAAAAAGAGCCTATACCCCATGCCTAGCCTAAAGGCAGAAGCCCAGAGGGTCATTGCAGCCATCACTCCTCCGGGTAGTAGAACATACTACACGGATGGATCGGTCGATCCCTTGAGCCACACTGCAGGCGCCGGCTTTGCAGCAAGGGATGCCACGCGATCCATGAGGGTAACAGACAACGCCTCCTTGCTACAGGCAGAGGCAGTTGCAATCATGGGAGCCCTAGCCCACGCATCCCTAAGGGAAGGACACGTGGTCATACACACAGACTCCAGGGCAGCCATTGACTGTCTTCAGCACAGCTCACCCACCGACAACATCTACCTACTGACCACGATTCTCACAATGGCACAGAGAATTCTTGCTCAGGGTAGAAGAATTATCATCAACTGGGTCCCAAGCCACATCGGCATCAGAGGGAACGAGCTTGCTGACAGACTAGCCGTCGCTGGCAGGGGTATGCCCCCAAATCCCATGACGATAAAACCGAGCCGAAAATTACTTATAGAGAAGTGTGCCTTGGTCGGTCGTACCTTCCTATGGCAGCTCCACAGAGAGGAAACGAGAACCTCCTCCTCGGCCAGCTGGTACTCAGACGCCACAGGCTATGAACCACTGGCACTCTCTGAAGTAAGCAACAGAGGTACCGAAGTCATTCTTCACAGAATGCGCCTAGGTTACCACTGTGCATGGCAGATTATCCCAACAATCGAACGCGATGAATGGTGCTGCAAGCACTGCGGCGAGCCGAACGCCACTCTAGTCCACTACCTAGAAAATTGTGACCATACACAATTCCTGAGACATGGACCGCCCACAACAGCCGCCGTGCTGGTAAAGAGGCTATGCGAAATGCTTACACCATGGCGGCAGGAGCGTTTGCTGGCAATCCCGCCGCCACGGTAAGCACCGAGTGTCAGACAACTCAATGAGACAGCCGTAAAAAGCTGACACAGGCCGGGCCATATCTAGAAGGCCCGGGCGAAGCTAGAACTTCGCAAACCAAACCACACCATCTCCAGCCTCTTGCTCGCTGCTGTCGTGGGGGAGGGGGTAGGAGACGGAGACTGAGGCCAGTGTAGGGGATCACCCCTGCCTTGGACCTATGCCGTCGCCTCTACAAATTCTGATGGTCTTTTCTCCTCCCCCTTTCCTTTTTCCTTCTCTTCTTCATCCCCTTCCACTGTCCACTTACCGAAAGTGTTAACACATTTTTATCCTTTTCACCACGATACTTTATCATAATGCTATACTTGGGGTTTCACCCCCAAACCCCACCCTATCGCTGTATTTTGAATACGCCGCTAATGACCTTAGAAGTTGACACGGCAGAAAATTTTCAATAAATAATAAATTTCGTTAAACATTGTAATATGTAAGCTTCTAGAAGACAATATATCATATAAGCAATTTTGTGTTAGGGAAGGAAGACCATGTGTAACAAATATCTTGTTTTTATTTTTAAGAATTAATAATTACAAGAAAGAGACAGCTGGGTGTATTGTATACTTGGACTTTAAAAGGGCATTTGATAAGGTGTCCCACAGAAGGCTATGGAAATTAGAACATCTTCCTTACTTCATGAAAGACCGTTATTAGAGAGAAGCACTCTATGAGTAACTAGCGAAGTACCTCAAGAATCGGTCTTGTAGCCTACTATGTTTACTATTTTCATAGTGTCTGAATATATTTGCAGACGACGCGAAAATATTCAAAAATGATAGTAGGAGTCTCATGCCAATGCCTCCAAAGTGATACCAAATAAATACCATGTAGACAGGTTCGGAGAAAGTAAAAATCGATCATTAAGCCAGTACAAATTAGGAGACACAGTATTAAAACCAGCAGTCATGGAAAAAAGACCTTGGAATAATCATAAACAGGAACCTAAGCCCACTGACCATTTAATGAAAATGTCCATAAAATGCAAGGAGACATTAGGAGAGCATTTGAGTATGTGGACGAAGATATGGTAAAGATATCATTAAAGAAATCATAAGGCCTAGTCTAGAGTACGGTGCAGTTATATGGATCCAAAGTTATAAAGAATATATATATACGAACTGGAAAGGGTTCAAAGAGCTGCCACAAGATGGGCACCTACTCTAACTGATATGAGCTCCGAAGATAGACTACAGAAAATAGGACTTACTTCTTTGGAAGAAAGAAGGAAACGGGGGGATTTAATTATGCTGTTCAACAATACCACAAGAAGAGTGAAGTTAGACAAGATGACTTTATGATTTTGAAAACAAGGACAAGAGAACACAGTATAGAGTTTTACGTAAAAAGATGTCAAAAAGTTCATTTTCCCAATCAGAACTATTGAAATATGGAGCAATCTTTCAAATAACGTTGTCAATGACAAAAGTTTAAAAGTTATACGATAATCTAAATATAGCAGGCGGGATCATTTAAACTTTGCTCTTCTGGAGTGAAACAACTAGGTAAGAACACACACAGATACACACGCATATTATACACGTGTCTATATATATGAATATATATACATTGTGTGTGTGGGTATTTATGTATGTATGCATGCATGTGTGTGTACATATATGTGCATATACACGTAAATATACATACATATATATATATAGATAGATAGATAGATAGATATGATATATACATATATAAACACATATATACATATATAGATAGATAGATAGATAGATAGATAGATAGATAGATAGATAGATAGATAGATAGATAGATAGATAGATAGATAGATAGATAGATAGATAGATAGATAGATAGATAGATAGATAGATAGATAGATAGATAGATAGATAGATAGATAGATAGATAGATAGATAGATAGATAGATAGATAGATAGATAGATAGATAGATAGATAGATAGATAGATAGATAGATAGATAGATAGATAGATAGATAGATAGATAGATAGATAGATAGATAGATAGATAGATAGATAGATAGATAGATAGATAGATAGATAGATAGATAGATAGATAGATAGATAGATAGATAGATAGATAGATAGATAGATAGATAGATAGATAGATAGATAGATAGATAGATAGATAGATAGATAGATAGATAGATAGATAGATAGATAGATAGATAGATAGATAGATAGATAGATAGATAGATAGATAGATAGATAGATAGATAGATAGATAGATAGATAGATAGATAGATAGATAGATAGATAGATAGATAGATAGATAGATAGATAGATAGATAGATAGATAGATAGATAGATAGATAGATAGATAGATAGATAGATAGATAGATAGATAGATAGATAGATAGATAGATAGATAGATAGATAGATAGATAGATAGATAGATAGATAGATAGATAGATAGATAGATAGATAGATAGATAGATAGATAGATAGATAGATAGATAGATAGATAGATAGATAGATAGATAGATAGATAGATAGATAGATAGATAGATAGATAGATAGATAGATAGATAGATAGATAGATAGATAGATAGATAGATAGATAGATAGATAGATAGATAGATAGATAGATAGATAGATAGATAGATAGATAGATAGATAGATAGATAGATAGATAGATAGATAGATAGATAGATAGATAGATAGATAGATAGATAGATAGATAGATAGATAGATAGATAGATAGATAGATAGATAGATAGATAGATAGATAGATAGATAGATAGATAGATAGATAGATAGATAGATAGATAGATAGATAGATAGATAGATAGATAGATAGATAGATAGATAGATAGATAGATAGATAGATAGATAGATAGATAGATAGATAGATAGATAGATAGATAGATAGATAGATAGATAGATAGATAGATAGATAGATAGATAGATAGATAGATAGATAGATAGATAGATAGATAGATAGATAGATAGATAGATAGATAGATAGATAGATAGATAGATAGATAGATAGATAGATAGATAGATAGATAGATAGATAGATAGATAGATAGATAGATAGATAGATAGATAGATAGATAGATAGATAGATAGATAGATAGATAGATAGATAGATAGATAGATAGATAGATAGATAGATAGATAGATAGATAGATAGATAGATAGATAGATAGATAGATAGATAGATAGATAGATAGATAGATAGATAGATAGATAGATAGATAGATAGATAGATAGATAGATAGATAGATAGATAGATAGATAGATAGATAGATAGATAGATAGATAGATAGATAGATAGATAGATAGATAGATAGATAGATAGATAGATAGATAGATAGATAGATAGATAGATAGATAGATAGATAGATAGATAGATAGATAGATAGATAGATAGATAGATAGATAGATAGATAGATAGATAGATAGATAGATAGATAGATAGATAGATAGATAGATAGATAGATAGATAGATAGATAGATAGATAGATAGATAGATAGATAGATAGATAGATAGATAGATAGATAGATAGATAGATAGATAGATAGATAGATAGATAGATAGATAGATAGATAGATAGATAGATAGATAGATAGATAGATAGATAGATAGATAGATAGATAGATAGATAGATAGATAGATAGATAGATAGATAGATAGATAGATAGATAGATAGATAGATAGATAGATAGATAGATAGATAGATAGATAGATAGATAGATAGATAGATAGATAGATAGATAGATAGATAGATAGATAGATAGATAGATAGATAGATAGATAGATAGATAGATAGATAGATAGATAGATAGATAGATAGATAGATAGATAGATAGATAGATAGATAGATAGATAGATAGATTCGTCTGAGTTATGGGGTTCAGCTGCCCTTTCTCTAATTTGATCAAGTCTGTCTGGCTGTAGACGCTCTTGTCTTGCCCTCAGCTCGGCTGGCAGGCTGTTGCTGCTCGTTCTCGCGGATAACTCGTGCACCAGTCTGTTTGCCTCCGCTTGGGGGTCGTGATGCATGCACCTCGGGGCTGAGCGGCTGGTAGCTCGCTTGACCCGTTGCCACAGCTCTGAAAGGGTGGTTTGAGGGTAGTTTTGAGGGTAGTTATAGTGCCGTAATGGTCACTTGTGACAGTCTCATCGACACACCAGCTAATCCTCCCCACCAGAGTCACAGTGGCCAGGGTGAGGTCTAGGACCCCTCCTCTGGCATGCGTTAGCTCTTGGGTGTTGAGGAGAGCGATCTCAGGGAATGTCTCTAGCACGTCGGCTATGTGATAGCCGGCCGCATCCGGTGCCCGGCAGGGAGTCAGGATGGGGTGGTATGCATTGAAGTCTCCCCCTTTGATCATTCGGTCGTGTGCAGCAGAAGCACAGACCTGGCTGATGTCTAAGCTTCTACAGCGTGGCCGGCTGTACATGTTGTACAGTTTGAGGGGCCCCCCGGCCAGGTGAATCTCGACGGCAAGGGATTTA
>NC_061858.1:13777425-13803598 GCF_019202785.1 Penaeus chinensis
ATTTTTCGAAAACAAGCCAAACTTTGTCCAATGAAATAGAAAAAAAGCTCCTGAGTAAACTAGCTCTAAAATTTGTGCAAAAAGTCAATTTTCATGAAAGGGGAGCCAAGTGTTGAGCAATGCATACTTCACCTTACCCTACCTTCTATTTATTCCTTAGACAAGCCTAGAGAATAAATATACAGAGTAAACAAACCTTAAGAACTATCATCATTAAATGTGAGGCCACAGCAGCTGTAGCTGGTTTGTTTATTTTGGTGAATTTCCAGTTTCATCAAGCATGAAGTTTCATTAAGTTTTGTTCAGACAGCAACAGGATTTGGTAAACTTTCCGCGCATGTCAACCAAGAGTACAGTAAAATAAGTGTATGGAGTGGATACCTCGACGAAAACTATGATATTTTTCATCTATGGCAAAAGGTGCACAGATATTAAATAAGGGAGATACAGGACAGAGAAGACAGAAGATCACCCCTTCATTTAAGTCCCCTTCCATGTTTACTTCGCGAAAACCAAATCAAATGCGACGCGTAACTCATCACTGCAATCCATCAAGTAGTCCATGTATTGCTACGGGCTTGTGAGAAGGCTTATTTTGTCATTACAAGCGTCTGTTTTCCCGAATTCATGTATGTAATGCATTCTTCTAGTTTTATTATACTTCTTTTACTTTTTTTGGTAATTAATAATCCCTATTCTGTACAATAACCTTGTGCGCATGCGCGTTCACTGGGAGATTTGACAGCTCATCTGGCAGCCATTAAGTGAGAAATGTTTTGTTTTAAGCGCTGTGTCGACTCCGGGTCATTTTTAAAGTCGTGAATATACAGGACAAATAGACATTATTCTCAATCATATTGTAAGGGAAGACCCAATTGTCATAGTCGGAAAATTGGTATAGGTAAAGTTTTGACTAGCCGTCTTTACACCGGAAAAAAATGTATGCATGTGATAGAGCAAACAAATCTAAGAAACTTATCTTCTATGAACTTCCGTCGCAAATCAGAAATAACAAAGTTATTGGACATGCAAGTGTTACAGAGCCCCAAATAAAAAACTATCTCAATATTTTAAAAATCGCCATCCGATAACCTTTCCTACTTTTTGTAAACAAAACAATGATACCATTTTATTTTGGTTCATTTATTGTAATACTTTCATTTCGTAATTAGAAAAATTCCGCATCAACTTACATGGTGATTTTCTTTCTACAATAAAATGTCTGACAATACACGAGTAATACCATCATAAAATCGAGTATTAACAGTAACTATGACATTTCTTACTCTGCGCTAATCGATGTGTCTGGTCCATATTACAGGTAAGAGGGAACTGAAGAATTGCACGCGATTTTCAAAATCAACAATGTTACCGCATGAACAGCGCACGAAACCTTTTGAAACTTTTATTCTATACCACATGCGCGTGACATTTGTCACGAGACCCAATAGCATTACAAGAAATACTATAAACCAATCACAAGGCAAGGAAAGCAAATATACGAAATCTTTGCTCAAAATGGATCTCAGGTGCGTAGGTTGTGACCCGCATTACTATAGTTATATCTGATTATTTTGAAAAAAAAATGATAACGCTATAGAGTTCCTGAGAGCACACGGTGTTTTGGCAAGAGAGGTAAGTTGCCCGCATTGCGATTTACCTTGCAAATATCGTGAAGATCGACATATGTGGTATTGTGGCAGATGGAAAAAATAGCAAAGACAAAACGGCGTAAAAGTTACGTTTTCTCGACCAGCGATTACAAAGGCACGTTTCTGCAGTGGACATATTTGGAACCTTTTTAAAGTAATTTTGTTTGTGAATTATTGGCTACAAAAAACATTGGGATCACGCACACATTAAATGTATTAGTATTTCTAAGCCAACTAGCATAGATTGGAGGAGTTTTTGTTCTGAAGTAACCGAATATTGGTTACAAAATCAAAATTCAATAGGTGTCGGCGTTGTAATACATGAGATCGACGAGACGCTGCTCGTGCGCCGTAAGTATAATAGGGGCAGACAGTTGAGCCAGGTCCCGGGCGAAGCTAGAACTTCGCAAATCATGAAGAGCAGCAGCCAGGTGTGGGTCTTTGGGGGTATTGAGCGTGTGAGTAAAAGGAAATTCATTGTGCCATTGGTTGGCACTGACCGCAATGCAGACACGCTCATACCCCTTATTAAGAAATATATAAAACCAGACAGTGTGATATACAGTGATGGATGGGCTGCCTGCCGTAACCTATGACACCATGGTTACAAACATCTGAGTATTAATAATTCTGAGAACTTTGTAGACCCAGACCCACAAATACACACACAAACTATTGAAACGTTGTGGAGGGACTTTAAAGAATGGGTCAAGCGGCCAGGTATTAGGGCCGAGTATATAACGCAATACCTGACCCAATATTTATCCCCCCCCCCCCCACCCGTCCCTCTGGATGATAGTTCTTCAGAGAGCGATTCAAATCGGGTAAGAGGTCACACTTACCTGATTGCTTGTATGCATATGGTAAAATAAAACCTAATTTAAAGCAAATACCTTTTTTTGCGCACGTAAAGACACATTTCTTCTGAAATACCGATAATAAATTATTAATGTCTGAAACAGTAAGACAAGGACACCATGTGTAACGACCAATTATTGACAACTTAGCGATTATGGAAAACCCATGGAAAACATTCAGTGTGTATCTGTCCGGTGGCCAAGGAAGTGTACGTGTGAAAAAAATATAGAAGCCGGCAGAAATGTTTACAAATTGCGAAATACACGTATAACTGGAAATATTGCTACACCGAGGACGTGTTATTTTTAAAGCTTAATAACGGAGACGGGACAATATAAGGTTAGTAAAATTTAAGTAACGTTTAACGAGAACCGGCGAAATCTACATAGTTATTGCACAAAGTACATTTCAAGTAATAAGCCAATTAATGTAATAAAAATGCATACTTTTAATAGGAGAATAATACATGCATTATTAATACAAATTATTGCCGATTTGGCTATTGCAACCGACCGCAGTCGAATGGGTGTCGTCGCCACGGCATCCGAAGTATTTTCGGCTCAGGCAAAGGTCAATAAGTTCCATCTTACATTTTAAGACAAGTATAAGTATTGAACGGTTACCATATTTGACGACAATCATCACTAAAGGTTGCAAGGTCTGTTACAAAAATGTGTTTAAGTTTTTTGTTTGAGAATAAAATTCACGGAGACTGCGTGTGCCTTTGCGGCACGGTCTCCGTGCGCAACACGTAATTGTCAATAGCGCTTTTTTTTGTTTGTTTGCTTTGTATTTATTAATGGTGTCAATCAAAATACCGTTCTTATTTGAGGAACTATTAATGAAGCCTTGTGTATGAAGTTGAAACGATCATCTGGAAACTTTCGAAACGCATTTTCATATTTAAAAGTTGATTGTGCCTAAACATGGTTTGATTCATTTGTATTGTCCGTCAATCAGGCAAAAATTAATCCCGGATTTAACCGCCGAATTGTATATCGTAATTGCATAGGTGAAACATGGCCACTGTCCCCGTAGAGTTTCAGCAAACCTGATTTTAAGTTAATTTAGTGTTTTTCTTCTGCTTTTCTGTGTGTAAATCATGCTAATTCCCCCCCCCCCCCCCCCTTAATACAGTACGAAGCCGAATGTTACACATATTATCACTTTTGCCGTCGGGGAATACAAGTTCCGCTACTCATCAACGAGTCAAATGCGACGGAAAGCAACAGCATAACAGCGTTAAACTACGAGGGGAGATTACACACCCAAAAAAATGGTTTCGAAAGTCGGAGGCTGGTTGAAACTTAAAATTTACCGGAAAATTAACCTAGGATTTTCTTGATTGTATACAGTAATTGTCAAATTTGTTGAAATTTTGATATTTGGGCATAAAATAGAAGATGAAATCTATGGTAATTGTTACCAAGAATGATGCAGCCTCTCAGAGACTAAGTTCCACAATCAGATTTTTTTTGTTTCCTCTACCCAACAATCTTGGGAAATGCGGACGTCCCCGCCATCATTGAAAGCTTACGGACCGACGCGCCAACTTTCGAAAAACTACAGAAATCAAACTCAATGTTTGGTAAAAATCTATGGGATTTCACGTAATCCAGATCCCCTGTGGTAACCATACAATGCGTCCTAACAAATACACCAACTTAACCTTAACCCTGTGGCTATTATACTCTATGATCTATATATTCCCTAGCAAGGGGTCTCTTCCCCCTGGAACCCCTTGTAATATAGAAAGCCTAGCCTAGCCAAAGGGCTCTGCCCTCTGAACCCCCAGGGTAAAACCACATACCTTTATATAGTGAAAGACCAAACTTTTCTTCGCTTCTATGGCCCGAATTCCTTGGTTTCTAATCACTTTTTTCGGCATTTGGGGAACTTTTTGGGCTCAAATATCAGGCTGAGATGGATACTAATATCTATTTGTTCTATATATCCACTATATGGCTTTAAAGATGACCAGGAATGGACACAACACACTTAAAATGTAACACTTCTCACCAGTGTTTCAGAACAAATTAGTGTCAAATCTGGAGGAAAAACGCTCATGCGCAAAGGGTTATTGTACAAAATAGTGTAAATGATTACCAAAACACACAAAAAGTATAATAAAAGTAAAAGAATTCTTTAAATACATGAATTCAGAAAAACACTGGTAATTAAAAAAAAAAAATTTCACAAGCACACAGTAATACACGGACTACTTGATAGATCGCAATAATTAGTTACATTTCACATTTGTTTTGGTCCTGGCAAGGTAAACATGAATGGGACTTAGTCTCAAAACAGTGCCATGCAGTCTATTTTTGTCATTTCCCAGTAAATATGAGGCTGATGCAAATTTACCCTCTTGTGAAGCATTTATTTTGCTCCACAAGAGGGTAATGTCCAATTTACTCTTTCTCTGTGCGTCACTCTCGGTAACATTGACCTTAGTTTCACCATTCAGTATTTGTTAATGACAGCAATGCACCCTCCTGATACCGTCCCAAAATCCAAACCTAACCTCTCTTACCTTCTAGTTATTCCTTAAACAGGGGCAAGCCCCCTGTACCCCCTTTTTATTAGCACTTCATGCCTTCTTAACCCCTTGTTGACGGGTGAAGAAAACTATAAAAAAAAAATATATATATATATATATATACTCTGGCGATCAATGGCAATGCGCCGCCTTTGAGAGCGGGAGTTCTGTACGTCAAGCCGAATCACCAACTCGTAATTACTTGGGGGTGCCGCTGCAGCATACAGCTGCATGCCACATTTTGAGCGGTTTGTTTTGACATCTATAGACGTGACCCGTCGTCAAGGGGTTAAAGAAAAAGGTAAATCTTTATAAAAGGACTGCACCCGAACTCCAGCCAACAATCTTGGGGGATCCCGTGGAGAACCGGGGGTTGGGGGGGTGAATATCAAGGAGATCGCCAATGAACGGCAATAATAAAATTCCATGAAGTGGAAAATAATAAAGACCCGAGCCAAGAATTGTAATTCAAGTGGTAAAGAAAGTAGTAAAATGAAACTCGAGACAAATCGTTCGCAGGTCATTTTATAAACATTATCTTTTTCTTTAACCCCTTTACGACGGGTCACGTCTATAATGTCAAAACAAACTGCTCAAAATGTGGCATGCAGCTGTATGCTGCAGCAGCACGCCCAAGCACTACGAGTTGGTGATTCGGCTTGATGTACCGAACTCCCGCTCTCAAAGTCGGCGCATTGCCTTTGATCGCCAGAGCGTTTTTTTTTTTTTTTTTTTTTTTTTTTTTTTTTTTTTTTTTTTTTTTCTTCACCCGTCAACAAGGGGTTAAGAAGGCATTAAGTGCTAATAAAGGGGGGTACAGGGGGCTTGCCCCTTTGGTTATACAAATCAAATGGCAAATATGGACATTGGAAAATTACCAAAAAATTTAAATATGCTTATGCATAAAATAAGTAAATAACTTTGCAAATAAGTCAGTTTTGTCACTAACCACACGTGTTCGAGTTCGCCCAGCATATCAGCAGCCACTCACATAATCCTAACAGCCAGATTTTTGGTGATTTGATTGCCACAATGCAGTTTTCTTAATTCTATTTTAACCCCTTGGTGACGGGTGAAGAAAACTAAAAAGCTATGCTCTGGCGATCAATGGCAACGAGCCAACTTCGAGCTTTGGAGTTGCGGCGCCGCGCCAAAGCGCCCCGAGGCAATGATTCGGCTTGATGTACCGAATTCACGCGCTCAGTCGGCGCGTTGCCGCCGTTCGCTAGAGCGTAGAGTTTTGTTTAATTTTCTATACCTGACGCCATTGGGTTAATAACACCCTATGAACATTGTGTAACTCCTGTTGAGCTGCTTTTGGGAGAAGTTTCTCATCAAAAGGAATTGGGGCAGGTGGTGGTAGGTCATTCTTTCTGATTCATATATTTGCTTAACTACGTCTCTGGAGGGTACAGATACTCAAATCGGTTTACAATGTTTTATACTGCATCAGAGCCATTACAAGGCCTTCAAAGGCAGTACTGGAAACAAAAGCTGCCATGGTATAACATCACATGTACCTCATAAGTTACAGCTACTCAGGGGATCTTGAAGCATGATATAGTACAGTATATTTCCTAATTTCTTAATTAATCAAAACCTTTATTCGACTATAACATGCCTTTTCAATATCTAATACTGGGTTATTTTAAGTGTCTAGTAATTTCTTTGTTTTCCATCTTGAAGTCAAATATTAGTTGAATGTAAATTGAGTTGACAGATGACAAGCAGCCACCAAAACATTGTTGTTTATCTTCATGACTGATTTTTGCAGCATGAAAGAAAAGGTAATCCTTAATATCTCCACAAAAACGATAGGCATTTATTGCAATATTTTATGTCAAATATCAGATCAGTAACTCTTATGTATGTTTGTTTACACTGATTTACTTTTGCATATAATAAAAAATTTCCATGATGCTTCCAATAGAAATGTATATAACAAGAAATCAAATGCGAAGCTTCTTAAACACAACATTAAGAATTATAAGAAATAGTAATTTTTGTTAAATTTTGATCTCTTTTTGCCAGAAGATGATTGCTAGTTTGTATTATCATTCTTTGTGTATAAAGCTTGTCCAATATTTGTATTTAAAAAAAAAAAAGTTTAGATAACTTTTTGTGCCAACTTGCAGTAAATACAACATGTACCATAGGAAAAAGAGAGAAATGAAACCATAAATATAAGATTGTATACTTCTTACGGGGACCTGGTTTAATCCCTTCCCAACGGGTCACGCCGTGAGGTGTCAAAACAAACCGCTCGCTCGATCTGTGGCATGTGGCTGTACGCTGCGGAAGCGTGCCAAAGCGCTACGAGCCGGTGATTTGGCTTGATATACCGAACTCCTGCGCCCAAAGTTGGCATGTTGCCATTGATCTCTAAGCGTTTTTTCTTTTTTTCCCCCTTCACACATCATAAACGGGATAATATGCAGTAGCTTATAAAGGGGTCTGTATGTGTACCGAGTATTAAATGCTAATGTGAAATAGAATATAATGGATATTATTTTGGTTTGACTTTGCTGTAACAATCAGTACTGTCCACCATCAGCAAATTTTTTATTTGAAATTGACTTTTTCATTATAAAGAGTATTTCCACATCAAGGGCATATTGATGGCAGATTTTTAAACTGGAAATATTAACGAAATATCTCTTATTTTGTGATGTTAATACACAATGATACCTGATCCAAAATATAAACTATGGAATTTAAAAACAGGTCTAATTCAATAAAACTCTTATTGCACCTTTTTCATGCATTTCTGACAAATGTAACCTGTGAATAAATAAATAGGTACCTTACTCCATCCAGGCATCTGATTTTTGTTCACTTATGTGGAATGATAATGTGCTGAAATGACTGAATATAACCTTAATCATTAACCTGTTAATGATGGTATCAGAAATCTTTTGGCGTCACTGACTGATTTCAGGCAACCAGCCTGCCGTTTGTCACAGAAGTCTGTTAAACCAATGCTGATGGGCAGGGCATGTACATACATGCCATACCCACTGAGAATTTACTTGTTTAATTGCACTTGTAAGTTACCAGTCGGCCAATTATGAGTGCTGCCTGTCTTGCATGTTCACCCTTTTCCTTGATTTATAGAAATATTTTTTATAATCTTATTTTGATGTTAATTATGTTTACAACATTATATTGATTATAATAAAAACCCATCAATATTCATAGCACTGGTAAAAAAAAAAAAAAATCCCGCTAATTCAAGGAAAGGTCACAAGGCCTACTAATTGACTCCTTTGTGGCTAAGCACTAGCAGACATTTCACAAAAATATAAAAAATAAGCACTTTTATTTTTTTATTTATTTTCCCCGGCAATATTGGGTTAATGTAGCGGAACCTTCCACTTGATTTGCTCTAGCACGGTGCAACACCTATAGCTGTACTTGACTCGATTTGTTGTGACGGCTGTAGGCATGGCCCAGCAGATTTGGGGTAAATGAGGAAGATTTAAATGGTCAGCCTTATGTGATTGGTTACATGTATATAAACCTGTCCAAAAAAATAACTACCTAGTAACCAGCAGTTTTCTTTGTTTTGAAGATTCTGTATGCTTATGCTAACCTCCAAGCAATTCAGAGTAAAATTGTTACTACATGCCATTATTCTACTACCCACTCTTTGTGATCTTTAAACTCAAATTGTCAACTACCAAAAGTTGCATAGAATAAAATATTCTGTTACATTTCATATATTTTTGCCTTGACAATACTAAGTGGGTTGTTTACCAATGTTTACCTTTCCCCTTTTTTTAAGCAAACTTCAGAAAGTGAAGATTTTGTTGCTCAAGAATAATTATTTTACAGGTGATGAGATGTTCACCGACACCTATAAGTATGAGGAGGTGGATGATGCCTTCTACATGGTAATTGGAAAAAATATTACTATTACTGAAGATAACATTGAGCTGGAGGGAGCCAATCCATCAGCTGAAGAGGCAGATGAAGGCACTGACACTAATAGTCAGTCTGGCGTCGATGTAGTTATATATATGCGTCTGCAGGAAACCGGCTTCCAAGTCAAGAAGGATTATCTTGCATACATGAAAGAATACCTAAAGAAGTGAGTTAAAATAAAGCTGTTTTAAAGACTGAAGCAGGAGAACTAACCTAGTTAACATATATATTATTGTATTCATTATTATTTATTGTAATTTATATAATGTAAAATATATATAAAAAAAAAATCAGTGTGTAATAGATAAATATAAATATATAAATAGATAGTAATTATGTAAAAAAAATAATTATATATATTTATATACACATGTATGTTTATATACACACGTGTATGTTTATATACACACACGTGTATGTTTATATACACACACGTGTATGTTTATATACACACACGTGTATGTTTATATACACACACGTGTATGTTTATATACACACACGTGTATGTTTATATACACACGCGTGTATGTTTATATACACACACGCGTGTATGTTTATACACACACACGCGTGTATGTTTATACACACACGCGTGTATGTTTATACACACACGCGTGTATGTTTATACACACACGCGTGTATGTTTATACACACACACGCGTGTATGTTTATACACACACACGCGTGTATGTTTATATAAACACACACGCGTGTATGTTTATATAAACACACACGCGTGTATGTTTATATAAACACACACACGCGTGTATGTTTATATAAACACACACGCGTGTATGTTTATATAAACACACGCGTGTATGTTTATATAAACACACGCGTGTATGTTTATATAAACACACACGCGTGTATGTTTATATAAACACACACGCGTGTATGTTTATATAAACACACACGCGTGTATGTTTATATAAACACACACGCGTGTATGTTTATATAAACACACACGCGTGTATGTTTATATAAACACACACGCGTGTGTATGTTTATATAAACACACACGCGTGTATGTTTATATAAACACACACGCGTGTGTATGTTTATATAAACACACACGCGTGGTATGTTTATATAAACACACACGCGGTGTATGTTTATATAAACACACACGCGTGTGTATGTTTATATAAACACACACGCGTGTGTATGTTTATATAAACACACACGCGTGTGTATGTTTATATAAACACACACGCGTGTGTATGTTTATATAAACACACACGCGTGTGTATGTTTATATAAACACACACGCGTGTGTATGTTTATATAAACACACACGCGTGTGTATGTTTATATAAACACACACGCGTGTGTATGTTTATATAAACACACACGCGTGTGTATGTTTATATAAACACACACGCGTGTGTATGTTTATATAAACACACACGCGTGTGTATGTTTATATAAACACACACGCGTGTGTATGTTTATATAAACACACACGCGTGTGTATGTTTATATAAACACACACGCGTGTGTATGTTTATATAAACACACACGCGTGTGTATGTTTATATAAACACACACGCGTGTGTATGTTTATATAAACACACACGCGTGTGTATGTTTATATAAACACACACGCGTGTGTATGTTTATATAAACACACACGCGTGTGTATGTTTATATAAACACACACGCGTGTGTATGTTTATATAAACACACACGCGTGTGTATGTTTATATAAACACACACGCGTGTGTATGTTTATATAAACACACACGCGTGTGTATGTTTATTTATTTATTTATATGTGTATAAATTAAAAACAAAGTAAACACACAGATGGCTACACTTGTACTAAGTCACCAATCAGCTGGTTATGAGTACTTCCTGTTTAACCTTTTCCTTGATGTACATAAATATTTTACGGTATCTTGTTTTGCTCTTACTATGGTATAAAACATAGTAATTATAATGTCTATAATGAAAGTAACACCATCAATATTCATAGCATTAGTAAAAAATGTTCTTCCCACCAATTCAAGGAAAGGTGAAATTGGGGAAGGTCACAAGTTGTATTTATTGACTCCTTTGTGGCTAAGCACTAGCAGAGTCATCTATGTGCTGAGACATTTCACAAAAGAAAAAAAAATGAGCACTGCATTTTCCCTGGCATGTGGGTGTGTAAGCTATAAGCAGTATGGCTAATTGAGGGCATTAACATTTGAATAGGAAATTAAGAAGGGGGAATGTCTGTTTATTTGTGCAATATTAGAAGATAAATTTGTTTAGACGTTTAAAACTTTAACAGCTGAGTTTAAATTGTTATACTTATATGCACTAGTGTTACCAAATTAAACCCCAGCTCAGTAACATTAAGGTGGCAATGAATTTATTCAGCCTCCATGTGTGCGTGCATGCATGCATATGTATGTTTTAGTGTGCACACATGTGCCCCCACCCCCTTACAAGGGAGTTCATAATAAAACCAAATCACCTAACTATATTCCCATATTCCTGTGCATTTTAGTGATTGAATTGAATTGGATGAGGGAGCTCTCAAACAGTGTGTGGTGTAGTTATGTAAGGATATATAGATATCACTGACCCTATTTATGAAAAATTTGTGCATGTGTATCTAATATATTTTACTTTTGCCTATTTAAATGTTTCAGGTAATACATCTATATATTATTGTAAAATAAATGACAAAACATGACTTAACACTATATATATATATATATATATATATATATATATATATTTTCATAAGGATATCTGAAAGATGGATATATATATTTAGTGTGAACATTTGTTTAAAAATGTAAATTTGACCTATTATGGCAATTTTATACAGAATAAAAAATACCAGGAAGAGCCATAACAATACTTAAAGCAGGTCATTTGAACAAATTAGTGGCAACTTAGTTTGAGATAAGGCAGAAGGCTAGGGATTCATGCCTCATAATGGTCATAACTGCAATGATTTATACTTTTGGACTGCCAACAACCCCTGTTGAAACTATGAATAATTTATTTGCTTAAGGCTAGGTAAGGGAAGGATTAAATGTCAATTCACTTCAAGCTCCACAACACAAGAGGAGCTACCCACCTCAATACAAGATTGAAGTGGGTGTTTACAGGTGATGCTTGTGATCTTTTTGGTACTAGTGGTGTAGCCACTGGTACCTTAACCAACTGCCACCAGGGAAAATGAATAGAAAATTGGGAACATGCTGTGCTCATTTTTTATATTTGTGAAATATATCTGCACATAGATGGCTTTGCTAGTGCTTAACCATAAAGGAGTCAATTAGTGGACCTTGTGACCTTATGTGATTTGAGTTGGCAGAAAAGATGTATTTTTACTAGTGCTATAAATATCAAGGATGTTATTTTTATTATTAAACATTATAATTACTATGTTCTAAACATTAGTAACAGCAAATTAAGAGAACGTAAAATATTTTCGCAAATCAAAGAAAGGGTAAACAGGCGAGACAGGCAATACTCGTAATTGGCTCATTGGTGACTTAGTACAAGTGTAGTCATCTATGTGTAAAAACAATCAAACCAGTAACACAGTGGGCATGGCACGTATGTATGTGTCATGCCTGTCAGCATTGGGTCAAGTTGAGATGAACATTATTTGGAGAGTATCAGCACAGATCTTAATTCCTGGATTTATCTAACATTAAGTAATAAGTTAACTTTACTTTCTTTCCTTCTCAGTGTAAAGGCAAAGTTGGAAGGCACACCTGAAGCTTCAAAGTTAACATCTATCCAGAAGCCTCTGACAGACCTTTTGAAGAAGTTCAAGGACTTGCAATTCTTCACTGGAGAATCAATGGACCCCGATGGCATGGTTGTTATCATGGATTACAAAGACATTGATGGAGAAGAGCGGCCAGTCTTGTACTTCCCAAAATACGGTCTAACAGAGGAGAAGCTATAAACATTATTTATTTCTGAGTTATAGTAAGTGTCTTTTGATTATTTTATAAGTTATGGGCAATGACATGTAGAAAAGGCTGAGTACCAGCAGAGGAACGGCATTATTTTAGTATGGGTCAGAAAATTTAGATGAGCCAGGATTGGACAGGGAAGCTAATGATACCCTAAGTTCAGCCAGCTAGAAAGAAGGAAAGAGGGAGAGCAAGTGGATGAGTAACTGAAGGAAAGAAAGTAGGATAAAGACATTGAAATTAATGAATAAAAATGAATGAAAATTTGTAGGGGGGATGGGGGGGTGCTTGAACAAATTAGGGGCACTTGGACAAGTGAATGCCAATGATGATTGGAATCATGGTTGAGATTGGGATTATATGAACACGGAACCTCCTTGCAGTGGATATGATAAACAAAACTTCAAGCAACATGCTTTCGCTTTCCATATGAAAAACAGTGGATGTAATAGGGGAAGAAAATGTTTGGCTGAATCTTAGAAATGTCATCTTGCTCTAAATGATGGCAGTGTCCATTTTGCTCTATCTACATGTGTTGCTCTTGGTAACATTAACCTGTTTTTCTATTTGATTATATGAAATTAAGAAATAGCTTATCTTTTTGTAATTGTTTTGTAGCAACCACAAGGCAAGTTTAAACAATGTATCAAAGTGTTGTGGGTTCTGGATGCTACAAACAAAGTCTGTACTTAGCCAGTTACTGTTAATGCTATTTGTATCTTGCATAATGCTTCACACCTGGCCATCCTTTTCAGGATGTAGGCATTTTCCTGAAATCAGAAAGCCAAGTTTATACTTCTAATTTAAATTAATTACATTGATTTCTGTTTGCAGATGCAGCCCTTGTCATCTGGACTCCCAGGATCATAAAGCCAATTGTTCATGGTCCTTTTTAATTTAATTTTAACATACTCAGATAAATTTAGTCGTCCTCTCCAATATACAGTTTTATTTCTTCCTAAACCAAATCTTGCAGTTGGTAAAGAATAGGAAATTGATTTTTTTTATACAAAAGGTAACTGCAAGAATCTTACCTTTCAAGGAGTATTGTTCAAATTTAATTTAAATTGATTTTGCCTATTTTACTGTGTAGCGGGAGTGGGGCTGGAAAAAACTGACTTGATTAGCTATACATCAAAATCATCCATATGAATATCAGTATAAAAAGTATCATTACCCCAAAAACTAATACTTTGCCCAAAGAGATGTTAGTTGGAAAAAATTATCTTCATTGGGAGTTGGAAGACAAAAGTTTATCCAGTGTTTCATTTTTGGCAAAAATAGATTTTGGGCATTTTGGAAGTATTTGCATTTCTGAAATCTACAAAAGGTATAGACCAGGTTATGATGTGTAAAGCTTGCTATAGTAAAATTTCATGAATCTATTCATAACATAATTTTTGTACTGTTGAAAGTTTTGAGTTTAAAGACAAATTGCAGATACCAAGTTACTAGTCACAGGCATTGGTGATCCTTTAGACCTTGACACCGCCTTCCTAAACAATCACTGCATGGCAATGGAAATCCAAGAATAGAGAGGGAAGGCGAGGGTTAATTAATGGAGGAGGTTGGGAATGTCAGCAGATGCACCATAGACAATAAAAAAATGTGATCCCTGGTAAATTAGAAACCCACCATGACGACTACTACAAACTGGCCTCCCATATCCCATGCTTGCCAAAGGTTGGGATGGGGTTGTGAGACAGACTGGGACCCAATGCTGGGGATTACCCCTGCCTTGGGCCTCGGTCCTTGACTCTGCTAATTTTGCACGGTCTTTTCCTCTTCCTTTTCATTTATGCCTCTTCTCCAAAGCCCTCTACTATCCATTTCCTAAGGTATGTAAGGTGCTGTTACTAATGTTTATAACATTATAGTAATTATAATGTTTATAATAAAAATAACACCATTGATATTCATAGCATTAGTAAAAAATACATTTTTCCCGCAAATTCAAATCCCGTAAGGTCACAAGGTCTACTAATTGACTCCTTTGTGGCTAAGCACTAGCAGACCCTTCTATGTGCGGAGACATTTCACAAAAAATATAAAATTTAAGCACAGCATTTCCCCCATTTTTTATTAATTTCGAGTTAAATTGAGTTAAAGCTTACCCCTTTATCAAATGGCCCCTTTGATTTCAATTCCAGATCCCCGATCCCAGGCTCTCCTTTGACCACCATTCGGCACTACTACTACCACCCTCTCCTCAATACCTATTATCATATCAGCCTGGTCCATATCTATCCTGGTCAATAAGGCAATATTTGTGTATTTCCAAAATGGGTAATGGTTTAAAACGTGCCAAACCCCAAAGTTATTATGACAGAATTGTGGCGAGGGGAGGGGAGGGGGGGATGAACTGTCTTCCAGGGCGGTTGCAGGAACCTTTGCCTACTTGCTTTTGGAGGCACTGCTGGAAGAGGTGTGGTCATAATCAGCGGCTCTGGATAGCCCACGTAAGATGCTGAATACCTGTTGACTAGTCCAATCAGAGTCCATTTGATGATGATTATACCCTTATGTCTTAGTCATATACCTCCTGAATCCCCATCCTTGTGAGTCTTCGCTGCTGCCTCTGCGGCTTTGTCTGGGAATGTGTCTACTACTGCAGATCGGGTGTGGAAATCCATAATCACCAATATGTACTGTATTTATTTCCCGTTTCTATAAGGGGAAATAGTCCCATCCAGAGTCTGAAAAGGTTCCTATGGTACTGGATACCTTTGCAAATGAGAAGACTTCAAGCTTAATAAACCTATGACATGCAAGACATTGTTGAGAATACCTACTAATGTCTGTATCCATTCTTCCGCAAGTGAATAACCTTTTTGCACAAAACTTCGTTTTCTTCTGCCCCATTGCCTAACCTAACTAGTGCTAGAGCTCCTTGACACAAAGTACTTCCTCGACTTTCCTCCTCGAATTCCAGTGTTGAATCTCGTCTTTGATCATCTCTAATGACTAGGGTGGTCCAACTTCTTCATCCTATTCTTACTCAGGCATCTCTCACTTGAATATAAACTCTGTGACAGTTCTCAACCTCATCAATGATCTTTTGAGGTGCATTCCACTTCCCCAGGAAATTCAACCCTGCATAGAGCTTAAGCAGCTGCATTAAGCTTTCCTGGATGTACATATTTTTTGCCCCAAAGATTGAGCAGTTAGAGCCCATCTCGTAACTCTCGCATTACCATTCTTTGCCATTACCATACTTTACCTTGTGGAATAACCAGTGAAGTGAACTGTTGTCCGACAGAACTATTACTTACAATCCCTATACCAAGGATTTAACTTTTTAAATTCCTCTATTATGGCTACAGCCTCTTTTGCCATTGCAATGTATCTACTCAGCTGCATGCGCCTGTGCAGAGCATATTCAATTAATGCCTATTAGGCCGTCTGTCGTAAGTTAAAAATATACGTAAACAGAATACATACTGTTACAATTGTTATTTATAAAGGTATCGCGGAGAAAGAACACAAGCATGGTAGATAACTCAGATAATAACTACTACTTTGGTACTTTTCACTCGGTAAATGCCGTTTTGAATTAATTCACACAGCTTCCGGTGTTTTTACATTAAACGTAAATAACGGTTATGGATGAGCATTATAAATTTTCATAAGAAAAAGTTAATCTGAATATTTAAATAAATGAGCGGTATCTTCACAAAGTCTTTATAGACGGATATTTTCTCGAATGATTGTTGTCGTGGGGGGGCTTAGGAGACGAAGACCGAGACCCAATGATGGGCAACTCCTCAACCTTGGGACTCAGCCATCGATTCCACTAATTTTGCATGATCTTATTTCCACTCATACCTTTTTGTTTCAGTTTCTTCACCAATCCCTTCTACTATCCACCTCCTAAGGTGTGAGAGCCGTGCTGAAAGGATGAAAGGCTGACTTTGTCAGTCCTGAACGGCCTGAGGGAACCATGGGCACGGTATTCCCCTGCCATACCTGGCCCTTACCTCTCAAGGGGACCCTGAGAGGTGGACTATTTTTTTCCCCAACATACTCCAGGCTTATCATGGCCAATAATGAAGACATAACCCCACTCTTAGGGGCAATGAGGCTTGCCCCTTTATCAAATAGCCCCAATCCCAGCTCTCCTTTCACCACGGCTCCGAACACTGCAACAACTACCCCCTCATCAATGCATACTAGTACAGTAACAACCATAATCAACAACCAACCCCCAGGAGACATTTCTACTCCCAACATGCTCAACTTCAACACCTTTACCCCCACAACCTTCTTCATCAACTACCCCATCCTCCCTTATTACTACCTTACCTTATTGTCCACCTCCCCATAACACTACCCCCCTCATCACTACTCCCTCCTCCACACGTCCCCGCACTTCTACTACCCCCACCTCTACAAGAATCCTAAATATTCTATTTAGCCCAGCCAAATGGGACCGATTTTTCGTGATCCCTCACACAGCTTCCTACTCTCAAAACACCCTCCTCTTCCAACAATGCCTCCAAAAACAAGTAGGCAAAGTCTCTTTCCGTAGTCGACGCGACCACTCCCGTCTCGTCACAGTAACAACTGAAAACGAAGCTATAGCATTAACAAAACTAACTGATCTATGTGGTAATCCCATCCCTACAGAACCTCATCCAACCCTCAATACTTGCACTGGAACTGTCTCTATCTCCCCAACAGATTGCCCAATCCATGACAAAGAATGGTCAGATTGTGGAGAGGACTTACTCGCTTGTCTCACAGACTATGGTGCAACATGTACAATGCTACTCCATTCCTCCCAGAGGAAATCGTAAGAAATCCATCAACATTGCCAAAATTACTTTCCGTAGACATGACCTTCCCTTAAATGTTTACATAGGTGAGGAATCCCTACCTGTCCGACCATACCAACCTCCTCCTCGTCAGTGCCAAAATTGTTGGCATTTTGGACATCCTGCCAAACATTGCCGTTCCACAGCCAGATGCCCGATATGTGCCCAACCTGGCCATACTCGATCAAATTGCTCTGCACAATCACGCACATGTGCAAACTGTGGCGACCCCAATAATGTATTTTATAAAGGCTGCCCCACCTACAAATTTGAGTCTGAGGTAGCAACTCTCAGATTCAGACTTGGACTCACTCTACGTGAAGCCAGACAGGAAGCACGTCGACAAGGCTTTTCTCTTACCCCCTACTCCAGTAATGTCGCTCACTCTGCCAATTCCCATACCTCCCAAGCTCCTACACCCTCTCCTAAACCCAACCCCCCTCCATCTAAATTCCCCTCTTCTACCTCCTACCTTCCCCAGTCAAACTCTTTTGCTATCCTTAACCCAGACACTCCAATCTCTACCCAATCAAATTATTTTGCTATCCTAAATCCAGACACCCCAATCTCTACTACAGCCCCAACACCTTCCCCTCTCCCTCCCCGCACTACCCGCAGCAGACAGAATAAACGTTCCACCCCCTCTTCCCCTACCTCACAATCACCTCCAACTTCCTTTGCCACTATTTATCAGACACCAGACTTCTCTTCCCCCCCCTCACAAGAAAACCTTTATCTCACAAAACTCCCCTACCAACCCCATTACAGAAACTCTTGAAGATATCCAGAACCACATAATAGAATCCCAAACTGATACTCATCCACCTTCAAATTCTACAATTCCCGCTCCCTCCACACTCAAAGTGACTGCCGATATCCATCCTCCTCCTACTCATATTCTCCCTACACCCAATCCTCCTACCCCATCCCAACACCCCCCCCCCCCCCCCCCCGACTCCACCCCTACCTGTATTAACCCTCCCACCATCCCCTCTATCCCTTCCACTCCCTCCCTACCTGTATTAACCCTCCCACCATCCCCTCTATCCCTTCCACTCCCTCCCTACCTGTATTAACCCTCCCACCATCCCCTCTATCCCTTCCACTCCCTCCCTACCTGTATTAACCCTCCCACCATCCCCTCTATCCCTTCCACTCCCTCCCTACCTGTATTAACCCTCCCACCATCCCCTCTATCCCTTCCATCCCTTCCACTCCCTCCCTTCCACTCCCTCCTGGATACACACATAAATCCTTCATGTCACAAATACCCTCTTCCCCAGACCCTCTACCTCCCGACACCCCTCCTGATTCAACACCACCTCCCCAACCTCATTCTTTATCCCACCCTTTAGCACCTTCCCCTTCAAATTCTCCAACAAGCACTGCAATATTTGCCACTAAATCAACGAAAGTATAACAATCCTTCATTGGAACATTCGCCGTTTCCGCTCTCACAGACCTGACCTCCGACATATCCTCTCCTCTTATAACCCATCCATTATATGCCTCCAAGAAACTTTTCTTACACAATCTCCAATACCAATCCCCAATTACCATTTTGTTTCTTCCCCACACTCCCTTTGTCTCGTCTATACTTATCAACCAAAAAACACCTTATGTCATACCTCCCTTTCAAACCACTGTCCCTTGTACAGTTATTCGTATCTTTCTTCGCAGCTGGATCACAGTGTCTACTTCTCCCCTTCCCACCCCATTAACTTTGTTGCTTTTGAAAACCTAATTTCCCAACTTCAATCACCTTTCCTCATAGTCTTTGGGGTGATTTTATCACCAACACCCGTGGCCGAGCTCTAGAGCGCTTCCTATCCACAGCTGATCTTATTATTCTAAATACAGATCGCCCCCACACACTTTGATACACGCACGCAGTCTTTTTTATGCATTGATCTCTCTCTATGCTCCCCTTCTCTTAATTTAGATTTCCACTGGTCAGTTCAAGACCACTTTCCCTATAGCGACCACTTTCCAGTTCTCATTTCTCCAACTTCATATGTACCACTTCCCAACTCCCCACGCTGGTGCTTTGATAGAGCTGACTGGCATACTTTCACTTCACTCTCTACTATTCATACCCCTCCATCATCCCTCTCATCCGTATCAGAAATGATACAATTTTTCATAAGTCCTAAGAGCTGCCCATACAGCTATCCCTTGAACCTCAAGACCCTATACCTCCAAATGTGTTCCATGGTGGAATTCTGATTGCACTAAAGCACTCCGTGTAAAACGTGCAGCCTGGAATAGTTACCACTACAAACGAGGTACCCCTCATCAACTATCAGCTCTTATCTCCTTTAAAAGAGCATCTGCCTGTTTTCGTCGTACAATCCGAAATAGTAAAACCAATAGCTGGCGAAATTATGTTTCCTCAATTACATCCTCTACATCTATCTCAAATGTTTGGCGCCGGATCCATAAACTATCAGGCAAACATCCCCCCCATCCAGCCCCCGTCCTCCATATTCGAGATACCCTCATCTCTGATCCTCTCTAAGTCGCTAATGAACTGGGTGACTATTTCAGCCAGGTCAGTAGTGGCTCTCACCTTTCTCCACACTTCTCTTCTATTAAAACCATCAGGGAACGTACCCCCATTATCTTCACCCTACCCTCTGCTGAGTCCTATAATGCTCCCTTTTCTTCCTCTGAACTCAATGCTGCCCTAAAATCGTGCCGCAACACTCATGAAGGCCCTGACGGTATTCACTACCGTATGCTCCGACAACTCCCATCTTCCTCATTATCCTTTCTATTAACTTACAACCACATATGGACATCAGGAAATTTTCCTTCTCATTGGCGAGAAGCTCTTATCCTCCCTTTCCTAAAACCCAGTAAATCGGGTACCCTCCCTCAAGACTATCGCCCCATCTCACTAACTAGCTGCTTATGCAAACTACTAGAGCGAATGGTTAACTTCCGCTTAATGTGGTATCTTGAATCCCACAATCTTATCTCACCTTCCCAGTTTGGTTTTCGCCGTGCCCGAAGCACAGCTGACCCCCTTGCTCATTTTGAGACATATATTACATCCGCATTTGCACGCCATGAATCCGTACTAGCTATGTTTGTTTGTTTTTTTACCTAGAAAAAGCATATAATACGACATGGAGGTACCATATTCTCCAACAATTGTCCTCTCTAGGCATATGTGGAAATATGGGTGTCTTCATAAAGTCTTTCCTCTCCCAACGCACTTTCCAGGTCAAAATTGCCTCTGCCACATCATCTTTCTTTCCTCAAATTGAAGGTGTCCCACAAGGCAGTGTGCTTAGTACCACCTTATTCCTTCTTGCTGTAAATGACATTGCCTCAGTTCTACCACCAGGAGCCCGGTCATCACTATATGTTGATGATTTAACCATCTATGCCTCTGGCACATCCATACCAAATCTCTACCAATTTCCTCTACCTACACTCTTCTTATATGACACTCCATTCCAACACCGTACCCCCCCCCCCCCAATCCCTTGCCCGTTGTTGTCGTGGGGGGGCTTAGGAGGCGGAGACTGGGACCCAATGCTGGGGAACTCCCCAACCTTGGAACTCAGCCCTCGACTCAACAAATTTTGCATGGCCTTTTTTCCCCCCTCCTACTTTTTCCTTTCTGTCCCTTCACCAACCCCCTTCTACTATCCACTTCCTAAGGTGTGAGAGCCGTGCTGAAAGGATGAAAGGCTGACTTTGTGCCAGTCCTGAACGGCCTGAGGGAGCCATGGGCACGGTATTCCCCTGCTTTAGTTGTCTAGCCCTTACCCCTCAAGCGACCCTGAGGGGTGGACCCTTTCTCTCCCCAACATACTCCAGGCTTATCATGGCCAACAATGAATAACCATTAACCATTAACCATACCATTATAAGAGACAATGAGGCTTGCCTCTTCATCAAATAGCTCCACCAATTCAGTATCCACCCTAATCAACACCCCAGGAGTCATTTCTACTCCCAACATGCTCAACTTCAACACCTTTACCCCCACAACCTTCTTCATCAACTACCCCATCCTCCCTTATTACTACCTTACAACCGTATTGTCCACCTCCCCATAACACTACCTCCCTCAACACTACTCCCTCAACACTACTCCCTCAACACTACTCCCTCAACACTACTCCCTCAACACTACTCCCTCAACACTACTCCCTCAACACTACTCCCTCTTCCACATGCCCCCGTCCTTCTACTAGCCCCATCTCTACAAAAAATCTTAAATAAGCTATTTAGCCCAGCCAAATGGGACCGATTTTCGTGATCCCTCCCACAACTTCTCACACTTTCTGCTTTGACAACCTATTTTCATTCCTTAAATGCATATACATCCTTCACTTGATCTAACCCCCTATACATTACCTTACCCAACCTTAACCCATTTACTCGCCAATTCCTTTGCCCTACTTTGACAACAAATCACTAACTCAACCACCCTTCACTAAAATTTACTATAGTGCTACATGACCTTAGATGTCTAGCACATTTATTTGCTTTTAACCATTAACCATTAACCATTCTCGTACTGGCGGCTCCTGCTAGGACTTCGTCTGGTGTTTGGTCTGCTTCTCGGAGTACATCATTCTCCACCGGGCGTCTCCCTGGCAGCGAGACGCATGACATGGAGGCTACTGTCTCCAAAAATACCCATGGAAGGCCCCTGGGTAGCGAGGGAGAGGAGGACGAAAAAGAAAATTAAAACTGGCGGACAAGGCACTTCCAAACCCCATAAAACGTAATCATCGCTTTAACCATAATACTATGGAACTGTCGAAGTCTTAGATCTAAAGCAAATGACCTCAGATTATTAGCCTCGTCCTATGCTCCCGATATTATCGTCCTACAAGAAACACACTTAACAAACCTCGTCTCTGACAAGGTCGTATCACTGAGAAACTACCATTTGTGTCGGAAGGATCGAGAGGGTAGGAGTGGAGGTTGAGTCGCCATGTACATCCACCAAAGCCTCCCTTTTACAGAAGTGATTATTGATTCTACTTTGGAGTTTGTCGCATGCAAAGTAAAAATCAATAACACGTATCTGGCTACATGTTCGATTTATTGACCCCCTGATAAAGTGGTAATTTATGATGAGCTTTTTGCTCTTCAGGATAGTCTGCCACAAAATAAAGTAATTTTAGGTGATTTTAATGCTCATCATACGTTATGGGGTTCCCTGCGGGCGGATGGTAGAGGTGAGCAAGTAGCTAAGCTGATTAATGGTTCTGATTTAGTCCTTCTGAACGATAGTAGCCCGACACGGATGGACGATAATACCGGTAATTTGAGCTTTATTGACTTATCACTGGTCTCTTCATCAGTAGCAGCCAAGTGCCTGTGGCACACCATTGATGACTCGTAGGGAAGCGATCACCTTCCTATTTTGATTGAATATTCATGCGACACAGCAAGAACGCCTTCAGCTCCTAAATTTAACGCCTTCACAATGAGCGTCAAGCTCGAACTTGTTGGAGAAACCATTGATGATAAAGTAAACAATATTCAGAATTCGATTTTAGAAGCAGATTTGCTATCAATTCCTAAAACTTCGACAGATAGCGTTAAGCAGAGTTCCATGGTGGACACCAGATTGCCGCAGGGCGCTGTGCCGACGCAATAAGGCCTACAGGCTTTTCAAAAATAACATCAATAATGAGAACTTTTGCAACTACAAGCAAGAGCTAGGGCTCGTAGAATAATTAGACAAGCTAAAAGAGACTCCTGGCGTAGCTTTGTCTCTACAATAAAGAGTAATACAAAAATATCAGAGGTTTGGTCCACTGTCAAAAAAATTAATAAGAACAAAACATCTTGCAAAATTAAAAACATCATTCATGAGGGAACAAATTTCGATTCTCCAAAAGACATTGCTAATGTACTCGCCAGGCAGTTTTTTCATAGAAGCAGCTCAGCAAATTACCATCCCGCTTTCCTGCCCACCAAGGAAGCCGCTGAGCTGCAACCTATTCACATTGCCACAGGAGATGACTTTGATTATAATAAAGACTTAACAATGAATGATCTTGTCCGAGCCCTAGAACCCTGTAGAGGAACATCCCCGGGCCCCGATGAGATTCGATATGAGATAATGAAGCATCTTAATCATGATGACATGATTAAGTTGCTAGAAGTATACAATGAAATTTGGAAAAGCCACTTTTCCAAACGTATGGCACTTCGCTCACATCATTCCCGTATTGAAAGGAGGGGGTAATCCCAGATCTGCCATCTCCTACCGACCAATTGCGTTGACAAGTTGCTTATGCAAGGTCATGGAAAGAATTGTTAATAGTAGGCTATTCCAATTTTTAAATTCCAGTAATTTGCTAGTTGGCGAGCAGTGCGGCTTCCGAAAGGGACGCCAAACTCTCGATCAACTAGTAAAGCTGGAAAGTCATTTGCCAAAAAAAAAAAAAAAAAAAAAAAAAACTGATTTCAGTATTTATAGATATAGAAAAAGCCTACGATATGACATCGCGATATGGCTTACTCAGAAAACTTTATGCTTTTGGATTACGTGGAAACTTACCTTATTTTATAAAAAAAAAAATAATAATAATAATAATAATAATAAAAAAATAATCATTGCTGACAGAACTTTCTTTTTTCCGACAATGTCACTTTTTTGTCCCGGCAAACGGGGTCCTCTGGGAATCTTAAATACTCACTGTACGCTAATGATTGTGCATTATGGCATTCCAGCAATAATGCAGAGTTCTCGGCAAATCGCATCCAATTGGCACTGGATATGATTCATAACTGGGGCCTCCAGTGGGGTTTTAAGTTTTCCACAAGAAAGAGTATTGGGGTAATTTTTTCACGTAGGAGAAAGCCGAACATAAGGCTATCTCTAGACAACCACCCAATACCTATTCAGAATTCTGCTAAATTTCTTGGTCTGCTTTTTGATAGTAGATTCAATTGGAAAGACCACATTGGTCAGTTAAAGAATAAATGTCAAAAAGCACTAAATTTATTAAAGTGCATTGCTGGTAATAAATGGGGAGCTGATAGAAAGTCTTTACTAATGATATATAAAGCCCTGGTTAGGTCTAAAGTAGATTATGGGTCAATCGTGTATGGCTCGGCATCAAACTCGACTTTGAAAGGATTGGATGCTGTGCAGAATGCTTGTTTACGTGTGTGTCTTGAAACCCTGAAGTGCACTCGGTTCGAGCGTCTTGAGGTTGAATCAGGAATACCTCCCCTCCGTCTCAGACGCGGCCAATTAGCCCTGACCTATGCCGCTAAGGTGGCTCGATACCCGAGCCGTCCCAATGGCATTGGAGGCATTAGACCCTTCGCCACGCGACTCCACGACCTCGTCGAGAAAGTCAGTATAGATTTCTCTACCATCGATACCCTGGTTCAGTCAAATATAGCGCCATGCGAAACCCCCAATTTTTCAATCATGGAAGCCTGGCTTCCATCAGTCAAAGCCATGGCGCCGGAGATGGAGGTACGCCAGCGGTTCAGAGAGATCCTTATTAAACATCTATCTTTTTTCATATATATACCGACGGCTCCAAGACAAATGAGGGTGTGGGTGCGGGTGTATGGTCTGAATGTCAATTGAAGTTTCGATTGCCGAATCATACATCGATCTTTCTTGCCGAATTTTTTTGCTATTGATAAAGCTATCGATTTTGCACTATCGACGACCCACGATATAATAGTTATTTTTTTCTGATTCATTTTCACTTAAATCTATTAAATTATTAGAAACCACTCAAAATGAATTGCTGGATAATATCATTCGTAAGCTACATGGTGCCAACAAATTAATCAAGCTAATATGGGTACCAGGCTACTCTGGTATCCATAGCAATGAACAGGCTGACAAATTAGGCGGGTCAACTGGCGATCTGGACATTAACATAATTCGTACAGATCTCAGGTGTTTTGTGCCTCTTATAAAAGCAAAAATACATCTCCTGTGGCAAAATGGGTGGACCAACCTACAAATAAACAACAAACACAAAACCTCAATAGAATCTTACAGAAGAGAACGAAGGGAGGTGGTGGTGTTGGCCCGCCTAAGGGTCAAGGCAACAAGATTGACGCACCTCTCTCCCTACATTGAGAAAAACTTCCCTCCACAATGCCCTGACTGTGACATCAATCTCACAATAAACCATATATTGACATCTTGCCAGATATACAACAATAATATAATAAACCTCAAAAATTTCTTTCAAATCAAAAACATAGAATTTACATCAAATCTTTTTTAGCAGATGAAAAAATAATAACCAAAGTAATCACTTTTCTAAGGGAGACAAAACTTTGACCTTATAGAGATAGAATGAATAGGATCCATTGGCTTAATAACTTTGGCCACATGCCGCTGGTTGATAGCCAAGAAAAAAAAAAAAAAAAAAAAAAAAAAAAATCAGCACCCCTAGTCCTCGCTCCTGCTTCTTCATGCCTTGTTGACAAATATGG
>NC_061858.1:13808698-13811198 GCF_019202785.1 Penaeus chinensis
CATATACATTCCTATATTTACATATGTTGAAATATATATGTATATATATAAATGTATTTATATGTACATATAGTATATATATGTCTATGATATATATGTATGTATGTATATATACATATGTATATACATGGATATATATTAATGGATATTTGTATGTATATATATTTATATATATGTATATGCATATATATTATGTATATATATGTATATGTACATATATTATTTATTTATATGTATATGTATTATGTATATATATTATATGTATATATGTATATATATTATATATATACATATTTGATTTTGTAATTATATACAGTCTGTTGTGTTACATTAGTCGTATGAGCCTGTTTTATAAATTCCTCAAAATCATTTGGGTTTTACATATGCCTTGATAAAATATAATAATATCATTCACACCCCATGTCTTCTCTGTTGATTTTATTTCTTTATTGTAACATACCTAAGCTGCAGCGTAAAGGAATATAAAGTTGAAACTAAGCAGAGTATTTGATATATACCTACAAATAAGTGTGGTTAATCATTGCTTATAAAATCATAGTAGTGTGCAAATTGCTGAAATGAGCCAACATCTAAAATTACTTTAGTGTTTGCTCAGTTTGCTACTGTTTTCTATTATCTCCTTCACCTAGCTCACCATTCTCTAACCCCCCCCCCCCCCCCCTGTTCTCAGTCTGCCCAGTGTGATGTCATAGATGCCTTACCTGTATCGACATTGCTCTCATCACACCATCTAAGACTAAGTACTTACTACAACAGCCACTCCTAGGAAAACCACAAACTTCATTCTCCAAACTGAAAACCCTTCCTCACACAGGGGCTTTATCCCCAGACCCCAATCAAAATACCATATTTGTGTGATGTGTGGGGCAGTGGTAGTGATCTCGTCTAACAATTGTGCTGACCTGCATTCAAATCCCTTGTCACCAGTGGATGGTAACTCTGGCCATTCCTTTCAAAATAAAAACCATGCAAAACCAAGAAAATCCATTGTAACAAATGGAATAAAACAAAAATTAAAATTAATTAAATATTCCCCTATTGTTTTTTTTTTATTTCCGACATTTTTTTTAGCCTATGCAGATTATTTTATGTATTAGTGAGTGTATTGTTTCTTTTTGAATATGTTAATGTCTTTAAATATTCCTGTACATGTATACCAAAGTATTGTGTGTTGCACAACATTGCTATTATCATTCTGACCATTACAGTAAATTTTACCCTGCACTGCATGGCTGAAGGAGACTAAAACTATACCCTATATTTTTCATATTACTTGGTAATATTGATAAGAAGACACTTGCTACAGTAAAAAAGAAAAAATATACATATTTGGTGGCATTCTATTATGAAGATATTATATCTGTGTCAGCACAAATAAAATGTATAAATAGGCTATTTAACTGAAGGTTACAAACAAACATAAATAATTTGTGAGGTTAATTCAGGTTCAGGTTTACTGTGACTGCTCTTTCTTGTGTGTGATCAAAGGCCATGGGTAGAGTAGCTTTTTCAGGATGTTGCCAGTGAGGATCATAATAAAAAATTCCACACTGTTATCCAGTTCACTATCAAAGAATCAGAAAGTATGTAATTTTAATACATATTATCAAGGCATTGAAGTGGTTTACCATTCATATATATATATATATATATATATATTTATATATACATATATTATATACATTTATGTATATGTTTGTATATATATATATACACACATACACATACACATGTATATATTTATATGTATATAGATGTATCTATACATGTATATATATATATGTAAATGTTTGTATATATATGTATATATAGATATAGATATATGTATATGTGTATATATATGTATACATATATACATATGTATGTATATAAATGTATGTGTATATGTATGCGTATATGTATATGTAAATATACATATATGTGTGTATATGTGTATATATGTATACATATATATATATATACGTATATGTGTATAAATCTGTATATTTATGTATATATACACATGCATATATAAACATACTTATTTGTATATATATATGTATATATTTATATATATACAAATGAATATATAGTTATATATATATATATATGTATATATACATTTACCTATATATACACATACATATACCTATATGTACACATACATACATGTACATAAATGTATATATATATATGTACATATGCAAATATATGTGTATGCAAATATATATATATATATATATGCTTATATTTGTATATATGTATATATACACATACACACTTACACATGCACACACACACACGCACACACTCACACACACACGCACACGCACAAGCACAAGCACAAGCACAAGCACAAGCACACGCACACGCACACGCACACGCACACGCACACGCACACGCACACGCACACGCACACGCACACGCACACGCACACGCACACGCACACGCACATGCACACACACACCCACACCCACACCCGCACACCTACACCCCCACA
>NC_061858.1:13816198-13821198 GCF_019202785.1 Penaeus chinensis
CGAGATCCTCCTTAGGTGTTGTCCTGAACCTGAAAAGCATCCAGGGGAGCTGTGAAGGCCATGTGGCTGTGGAGCAATGGGTGGTGAGGGCCATCTTAAGGGATTGATGCCATCTTTCGATAAGTCCATTAGCCTGTGGATGGTATGCCAATGTGAAGTGGAGAGCGATGTCAAGGAGCTGCGCTAGAGCCTTCCACAGCTCTGAAGTGAAACTCGCTCCCCTATGCTATGTGTTCTGGGAGACTGAAACAGGTGATCCAATTGCTGAGGAGTGCCTGGGCACAGGATCTGGTGGTCACATCCTCCATGGGCGTAGCCTCGGGCCAGCAGGTAGAGCGGTCGATGCCCTCTGATGGCGGGAGAGGTCCGACGACGTCCACATGGATATGGGCAAAATGTTGCATGGGTTGGGGCAGGTCGTGGATAGGTGGCTTGGTGTGGCAATGGATTTTGCTGCACTGACACTGCTTGCAGCCCCTTACCCAATCTCGAAGATCTCTCTTTATGGAGTGCTGCATTGCACAGACTTCTCCTAAACAAGCTTAGTGGTGCTGCAGATGGATTTTGCTATCATAAGTCAACCCTGAGCTGGATGGAGGAGATCTTGATGCATGAGAGAGAATCGGCGACTGGATTCTGGGAGCCCGAGAAGTGTCTCATAGTGCAGCCTTTCTCTGCAATGGCTGAGAGCTGTCGTTGCTGCCGATCTGAACAAGCATCCCCGAAAATACATTACTCTGGGTTGACTACCAGGCTGTGCGGACATGCTGCTGGTGTTCCTGGTGGTTCCATGAGAAAATGAGGATGTCATTGAGGTAGACCACACAGAATGGGAGCTTACGAAAAATCTGGTCCATCATCCTCTGGAAAGTGTTTCTGAGCCCGAGTAGTGGAAGACATAGCTTCCAAATGGGGTAATGATAGCCGTCTTGGCGATGTCATCTTGATGAACAGGCATCTGGAAGTACCCCTTAAGGATATCAAATTTCGAGAATATGCGGGTGTCTCCTATGCTGGCTGTAAAATCGGTGATGCTTGGCATGGGTTAATGGTCCGGCTCGGTGATGAGGTTGAGTCGGCGGTAATTGCCGCATGGGCGCTACGAGTTGTTTGACTTCTGGACCATGTGGAAAGGGGATGCCCATGGACTTGCAGCCTTGAAGCAATTGCCCATGTACTCCATTTTTGTGAAAGCAAGCTTGGCGGCCTCAGGCGATGGAAACAAAAATGGACTGAGGGTCCTGTTTTGATGTGATACTTTTTGTGTTTTGCTGACATGTTGATGTCGGGAGGACCTGTAATAGAGACTGCATTGACCGGAAGCAGAGTGAAAGTCTCCATGTTGATGAGCCAGTGTCTTCTCATATCGACCAGCAAGTTGTGGTGTGAGAGGGAATCAGCAATGAGGAAAATTCCATGATTAAGTATGTCTGGTGAGGCGTATGGTGATGTCTTTTGAACCATAGCAGTTGATTGGAGTTCCATTGGCAGTGACAAGCCTCTGTGGGTTGTGGGCAGGTCTGTCGGACTGCGTTGCTGGGACAATAGAGAGGAAGGCTCCAGTAACGACGAGAAAGTACTTTCCAGATCTCTCATTTTAAATTTAAAAACCGGTGTGGGGCCGGTCGACTGCTTTGGTCGTGGTTGTGGCCACATTACTTACTGGCCACCTTCCGCGTTTTTTTTGGAGGCCTCCTCCTACATTCCACTTTGTGGAACTTCCTTTGTGCATCCTTGGTGGGGAGGTGGCACAGGCTGACGATTTCTTGCCTGACTTATTTTGGAGTAAGGTCTCCAAATCGTATATTGAGGATGCTGAGGAGCAAAACTCCTTCAACAGCTCCTGCTTCAGCCTTTCGTATTCATTGTCGTCCAGTTGGCTGTCTTACCAGGGGGCTTTCTGGTGGAAAACCTTCTCCGGCGAGCCACAGTGTGGTCTGCTTTGGTGGTTGCCTTTACTATGTTCTTGAATCTGAACTGGGTTTCAGCTTGTCGAAACGATGTGAGGACTTAATTTAATGAAAAGGGCAGGAAGCAGATGGAGGCGGCATTCACTTCAGTGAAAAGGGTTGCCATGTTGGTGTTCATGTGTTTCGGGGTCACCAATGTTGGAAAGGCCTAAAGCAGAGTAATGAAGAGCCTAGGCCATGAGTGGATAGGAGAAATAAACTCAGAGGTGCAGAATAGTCTGTCTATTTTTCAAAAGCAAATGTTTGGAAAGAAGTGTGGGAAGGATGAATGGGATAAGGAAAGGATAGTGGGTGGAGGAAAATCAATTTTAGGAGAAGAAAAGGAGCCGGGGTTTAACCCAGCATGCTTTGGATAATAGTTGCAGTGGGTTCTTTGGAAGGAGGAAAGGGGTAGGGGAGGCCCAGTGCCATCTTGAATCTTTTGTGTTCGGTGCGAGAATCCTCGGGCGCGCGGTGCTTTCCCTCTGCCACACAAGGCTGTGCGGGAGGGCGGCCGGCCAACTCTCGGGGAGTAATTACGAGTAGTCTACGACCTTAAGCGTGTGCCTACAATGGTGGTCGCGCGTTCGCGGCGTTCTCGTGGAAAGTGGGTCAGGGGCGTGCGGCCGGGGACACCGTTATACTAAACAGCGGGATTTTCGACTAACTGGGGTGGTTGGGATAAAAGTTAACAGTTTAGGCGCCATCTTCGGTGTTCTCTGGGCACGGCCTCCCTGACCGTGATCCCAGGGCTATCCCTCGGCTAACCTTGAAGCAGGTTGAAGCTCGGAAGTGGTCGCTAATCAGAGGCTGGCCTTTCCAGCCTGTGTCAACGGGTTTCCTTTCGTTGGCAGCGGGACTCACAGAGAGGCGTGGTCCTGACTGTCACATCTCGATTGGATTTACCCATTGCCGCCGGGGAAAATGGATAAAAAATGGGGAAAATGCTGTGCTCATTTTTATATTTCTGTGAAATGCCTCTGTACATAGATGGCTCTGCTAGTGCTTAGCCACAAAGGGGTCTATTAGTAGACTTTGTGACCTTACCTGATTTGAATTGGCGGGAAAAAAGTTTTTTTTACTATTGCTATTAATATCGATGGTCACTCATGGTCGAAACTGTGATGAGCAAACACCTTTTCTAAAATACAGAAGCAATAAATTTAAAAATCTTGTGCTACAAGAGCTACCCTGGAGCCCGGGGCCTCGCCTTGCAGGAAATTATTGCTTCTGAGTTATAAAGTAACTTAATAAAGTAAATAGTGTTATTACAGAACCTTATAGTGCTTTTCCAGCACCTTCAGTGCTCTTGTATTTACAGGTGACACGAGGCTACAGTAGGCGTAGTCAGCACCCAACCTCAGACCCGCAGCTCTCTTCTACACCAGGGTAGCCCTTGTGGCTTAGAACCCTGGGTAGGGAGGCCCAGTAGTCTGTGGCGTCCTTTGGCGCACTTTTTCTTTTGAATTCTTTTCCTCTTAATGTGACTTTCCTGTTCCTCGTGAACTCCTGTATTCGCTTAGGGGGTGGGCAATGAATTACCGTCATTCGCCTAGGCAAGTTCGGCGGTAAGGAAGTGTCTCAAACATAACTCGATCCCTCTGTGGTACTGGAGAACGCAACCAGGATTCCACTGGGAGGGTAGAGGACTGAAAACTGTCTTACTCTCTTAGCTATTGCTGTTAGGTTGATGACAAAAGTTAAGAGCTTTTTTGTCCCTTCAGGACCAAGATTTAGAGACAAGGGATCGGACCTGGTCCGATACCCAGGATGGATGCTACCCCGGCTACCCCTTCTTCTCTTCAAGGAGGAGGTCGAAGTCTTAGATCTAAAGTAAATGACCTTAAATTATTAGCCTCGTCCTATGCTTCCGATATTATAGTTCTCCAAGAAACACATTTAACATTTACCATTTATGTCGGAAGGATCGTGAGGGTAGGGGTGGAGGCGGAGTCACCATGTACGTCCACCAAAACCTCCCTTTTACAGAAGTGACTATTGATTCTACTTTGGAGTTTGTCGCATGCAAAGTAAAAATTAATGACGACATTAAGCACGATGCAGGACGCGATCAGGAAGAAAATACATGGGTCCAACACCGCGAAGGTTTATAGGAAGTTGCTTGCCCGTCGAGGACGACGGGCGGGTGCGTGTGCCGAGCGATCTTAAAATGGTCAGAAGCCTTCTTTGTCACGCCCTTCTACTAACAGGGGTGACCAATAAGACGGCACCGCTGCCATACTGACCTAAGCCACGCCAACTGCGCTCATTCCCTGCGGATGGATGGTAGAGGTGAGCAAGTAGTTAAGCTGATTAATGAGTCTGATTTAGTCCTGAACTTTATAGACATATCACTGGTCTCTTCATCAATAGCAGCCAAGTGACTGTGGCACACCATTGACGACTCGTTGGGAAGCGACAGTCTTCCTATTTTGATTGAATATTCATGTGACACAGTGAGAACGCCTTCAGCGTCTAAATTTAACGTTAAAAGAGCAGACTGGGTTGCCTTCACAAGGAGCGTCAAGCTCGAACTTATTGGAGAAACCATTGATGATAAAGTAAACAATATTCAGAATTCGATTATAGAAGCAGCATTGCTATCCATTCCTAAAACTTCGACAAGTAGCGTTAAGCATAGAGTTCCATGGTGGACACCAGATTGCCGCAGGGCGCTGTGCCGACGCAATAAGACCTACAGGCTTTTCAAAAATAACATCACAAATGAGAACTTTTGCAATTACAAACAAGCAAGAGCCAGGGCTCTTAGAGTAATAAGACAAGCAAAAAGAGACTCCTGGCGGGCCTGGCAGAGACAATTAACAGCAATACAAAAACATCAGAGGTTTGGTCCACTATCAATAAAATCAATAAGAAGAAAACCTCTTTTAAAATTTACAACATCATTGACGAGGGTAACAATTTGGATTCACCTAGAGACATTGCTAATGCACTCGCCAGGCAGTTCTCTCATACAAGCAGCTCAGCAAACTACCATCCCGCATTCCTACCCATCAAGGAAGCGGCCGAGCTGCAACCTATTCACTTTGC
>NC_061858.1:13831198-13836198 GCF_019202785.1 Penaeus chinensis
TGACATAATCAGCTATCATTGATGGCTTATTGCCATCCATTACACTGGTAGGAAAGATTGACAGCATGATGACAGTGTTGCGACAGAGTTGTTGCGAGAACCAACTTGTAGTTACTGATTGTGCTGTAATTAGCTGAGATTGTTTGAGTTGTGATTGACTCAGAAACTATGATGTCAGAATTGTTTTTTTCTTTGAAAGCTTATTTTTGTAAGCATAATCCTCTTCAGAAAATATTTTTTGGTTTTCATTATTTTCCAGACTTGTCAAAATGTATTTGCATAGCTATACTTGAGGATTTGTTAGTGGGACTATGTGACATTATCAATATTAATTCCAAGAACTACTATAATGATATCTGTCTTCATGTATATTTTAGTTATATCAAATTCTTCTAAAGTACACTGAAAATCTTAGATGTTATATCCCCTCAGCAAGTGTCCTATATAATTAGAAACCTCTAGAAAATACTCTTTCAATACAGAAGCTAATGGAAGTTTCGCCTTCTGTTTGATTTTTTCGTTGTCATTACTGTATGGGTTACAATCCAAAGCATTTTTGTTTACATTTATCATATGTGATGTATTAAGGTAAAAGAATTAAACAAGATATTTTGTATATCTGTATATGATATCATATAAACAATTATCCTGTCATTTCTGGTATTTATTATCTACCAACTTGGATGTCATACCATACCAGTCAGTCATCATACTCAGCTGACACTGTTGTCATTACTTCATTGCTTTGTCATAAGGTACTGGAAAAGCAGAAGGTATTACTGGATTGACAGCCCTATCTTGTGGTCCTTCCACTGCAAGGCCAGCAACTCCCATCTTGCTGCTGCAGTAGTCGACATCATCCATCCTTCTCACACTTGAGTTCCTTGCGCATGAACTTCCTATTCAACTGTGCTGTTCCTACTGCCTTCTTCCCATGTGCCTGCAACAGATGAGAGACATAGCAACGTGTACCATGTGTCCACTAACAACTGGTATCCCAGCCCAAGGAGTCCTTCATCAAATAAAGCACAACTCTCATAGATGTAGGCCATAGTCTTGCCCATTATACACCTTGAAACAGCAGGTGTATGCTGCTGCTGAGTAGGTACTGGCACAGAACCTGTAGACCTTCAACATGAACTTCACCCTCTTGCTTAGGTTGAAGGTCTTGAAAGCTAGTCACCCACAGAACTTCCATAATGGCTCGTTAATGGAGATATCCTTCTCCGGAAGAGTTGTTGCATTCTTGCTTTTAGGAGTTGTATTCTTCATTCTCCAACATTTGGCAGCTCTTCTAGCTGAAAGTAGCACACACCCAATTGGATTTCAGTTTTGATTAATTTCTATAAGGGATATTTACTTAGATTTTTTTACAGAGACTGACAAGTAGTTTAGTAGTGAGTAGGAGGCTTCAGGTGGGTCTTAGATAATGTTGAGTGATTTTGATCCAGAAACAGTAGTAATTGATAGTGAATACTAGAGTTGTTATTATTAACCACAGTAGAACATTTGCAAATAAATGAACCATTTTTCTATGATTTTATTTTCAGTATATATTAGATGCTCTTCATTTAATGGTTATGAAAAATTTAAATATCATCAAAGAACTGTATCATTATTTTCTTTACGGAAACTAAATCATATGGAATTTATTTGTTTTCTAATAAAATTAAAAATAAAGAGAGCAAAATGTGTGGGTGTGGGGACAGAAATAAAACTATCCAATACACTCCAGTGATGACTTGTGGTGATCAGATTACATTAGAGGTTAATGCCACAATAGCACATTCACATGGAGTGGCAAGTTTTGGTGATGCTGAAATGAGCATTCCCTGTCTGTAAATCTGTGGTTAACTTAAGACCATGATAATGAAGCTTGGATGACAATATTTTTCTGTCTTCAGAAGAGTAAGACAATTTAATTTTGTTATTATAAGCAAGATATAATGCTTTTGTACTTGATAAAATGTAAATTCTAGATAGTGGTGTGTTGAAAGGTTATCAAATGAAAAAATATTTTGTTGTTTTGTAGGTTAATAGTGATTATATTTTTGCTACAGGTTAATAATGTCAACTGGAGTGATTATGCAAATCGAGCCTTCACAGTTGTTGAAGGCATGTTCATTATTATACCACTGGCTGAAGATGACATAAGTGAAGACCCGAACCTAGCCTTTGAACTCATAATACATAAGGAAATCAATAGTTCTCGCAATGCTTACAGGTAAGTTCCTTACAATAGTAAACAATTTATGGATATTTTGTTGTTGATATCATCTGTCCTGAGAGGGATTGAGTCTATATGATGTGGATAGGAACTTTCAGAGTGATGATAGAATATACCCTCCAGTCTGGATTTTTTTTCTTTTTTTCACGGCAGATCTGCAAGAATTTTTTTTTTTTTTTCAGTTTTTGAAAATTAGTCATTCTCCTTTAGAATCCTGCACAAATAGAAATTGTAAAGAATGTATGTACATGCCACACCCACCGTGAGTTTAATTTCCATAAGTACTAAATTACCAATGAGCCAGTTATGAGTACCATCCACCTCACCTGTTTAGCTTTTTCCTTGGTTTTCGAAAATATTTTCTGGTATTTTATATTGCTGTTAGTAATGTCAGTAACATTATAATAATTGTAATGTCTATAATAAATAACATCAATGATATTGGTGGCATTAATTAAAAAAAATTAGGGAAACATGAAATCTGGTGAGATTACTAGGTCTACTAATTTGCTCCTTTGTGGCTATGCACTTGCAGAGTCATGTGTGTGCAGAGACATCTCACAAAATACTACAGTAAATACGACAATTTTGTTGAGACATTGGGTTAAATTAGTGTGATGAAGAAAACAAAAAAATTGCATCCTTCTATTGTCTTTTAATTCAATACTACCAGGAACTTGAAATGCTCACAATAGTTTTGTTTTATGAAATGATTTTACATAGATGGTTCCACAAGTGTTCAGTCACTAAGGAGTCAATTACCGTAGTAATCTAAGTGACCTCACCTGACTTCTCTTTCCTTGAGTTTCCAGAAAAAAAAAAGTTTTTTCTAATGCTTTTAACCCATATGAGCCAGATGCTGAATCTTCTGTGGACCAGCTCAGTTTAGATACATACACTGAGGCTTAACATGCTTTGCTAGGATGTCACCCTATGATTTGAGAAAGAAATTTACTGTTATTTTCAAGACTATTTAGAGATCTAACTTTGGAGCTGTGGGGATGAAAAGTGAATTTGCTTCTCTATGTATTTTCATGTTTATCTCTTATTTCAGCATTCTTACTCTTAAAATAATTTTTCTTTGACAGATGTGGATATCAATTTTAACTCTATGACTTGTTTATAATAATGTTTTGAGACTGTGAAATGGAGGAGATAAAACCATAGTTTTTTCTTTTTGTTTTTCTTCTTCTTATCTTTTCTCTCTGCCTGCTGCCAGAGGTGGTAGTGGTAGTAGCCTACTGTTGCCAGAGTTAGGATACCTATTAATGTTGCTGCAGGGTGTTCTAGCAGTGTGGAGGCGATAGGATGGCAGCTATAAGCAACCGAAGGCCACTTCTTCTCCCTTAGGCTGGAGGCTTATGAAGGAGGTTGGCTATCAGCTCAAGACAGAACTCGAGCTGAGAAAGTGTCCCATCCAACATACAGTGGAGCAGGTGGTAAAAGACTTCCTGATACCATTTATTGATCTTTCTGGCTGTGGATTAAGACATGGCTAACTGACTTGATAAGTAAACCCCATTATATTTCCATGCTGTAGTTGGGGAAAGCCCAGGTGATTTGGGGGCAGGTATACCATGTCAGGGCTGTGCATGGTCGAAAGCATGTTCACTTGCTTTCAATTCATCCATGACAAGATCAACATCCTCGTCACTAAAGCCCAGAAGATGACATTGCTGCTGGCACTCGCCTTGAATTCATTTGGCTTGAGCTTACAGTTCAGCTCCCATGGCATTGGTCTTCCTCAGTTTCAGGTGGTGGAAGAGGGTTAGCAAGCTGTACCAGTTGTTCAAGTTTAGTTTGTAATCCTTCTTGAAGAAACTGACATGGATCATGAGGTCCACAACTGCCTTCATCCTGGCAGACATGTTGCAGTCCTGGCCCCTGTAAATTTTGAAGGCAAACAGAATGACCCATGTTGAAAAATTTTGTGACATCTTGTTAGGTGGGGCTGTTTGGGGAAGTGGGGAGGGAAAACCACAGGTGGAGGGGGATGGGTAACCTCTTGTCAGGTAGGACAGTAGGGAGTGGGTGATGGGCAGTTCATCTTGAAGTGAACACCATGGATGAAATTCTGACATCGGCAAGAGGCGGTGATAACGTCGTCTTCATCATAAAGCTGTTAAAATAATTGTTGACTCAAGGTGGCCACTTGAAATATCCATATTTCTTAGCTGTTGACATATGCTGAATTCTATCCAATATAGGTTGATAAATGTACCATTATTATTATCATTATTACCATTAGGATTGTCATTATATCAATAATGATACTACTGAATATATATATAAAAAAAAAAAAAATCTAAAGGTCAAGGAAAATAGCAAACATGTGAGATAGGTAGGGCTAGTGATTGACTCCTTGGTGAGCCATCTCTGTTTTAATACTATCAATAAACTAAACTCACAGTGGAATTGGCATGTTTTTTTTTTGGTTTTGTTTTTTTTGCTGTTGAAAAGGTCACAGAAGGTAAAAGGTAGAATTTCATGAAAACAATTATTCTATTACAGTCTGTTTAAATTAGTGTTTAGTATACAAATGTCTCTTTTTTCAATGATTTCAGTCTTCTTAGAACATGCACTGAAGCAGAGGCAAAACAGGCATATGAAGCTTATAGTAAGGTCTTAAGTCCACTTGTGGACTCATGTGGGAAGGAAGTCCTTTGTCAGAGTGTGTTGCAGAAAGTCCTGGATTTTTTACGGGAGCATCTATCTTGGCATGTTGCCCACATCACATCCCATTTTGGATTTTTGGAAGCTCTGAAGAATGAGG
>NC_061858.1:13851198-13856198 GCF_019202785.1 Penaeus chinensis
GAGCAAACCCCTCCTAATGTCGGCTAGTCTGTCAGCAAGCTTGTTCCCTCTGATGGTTATGTGGCTGGGCACCCAGTTAATGATTATTATTCTACCCTGAGCAAGAATCCTCTGTGCTATGGTAAGCACAGTGGTCAGGAGGTAGATGTTGTCTTTGGGCGAGCTGTGTTGGAGACATCCAATGGCTGCCCTGGAGTCTGTATGTATGACCACATGTCCTTCCCTTAGGGACATGTGGGAAAGTCTCCCATGATTTCAACTGCCTCTGCCTGTAGCAAGGGTGTTCTCTGTTACCCTCATGGATTTTGTGGCATCCCTTGCTACAAAGCTGGCACCTGCAGTGTAGCTAAAGGGATCAACTGATCCATCTGTGAAGTAATAATTAATAATTCATTAATTAAAATCATTAAGAAATAATAATTTAGTTTAATTCCATTTGTTACAATGGATATTCTTGGTGTGACATAGTGTCTGTTTCATTTTTACTCCTAAATTACCCGTGTGCAAGGAATGGCTGAGGTTACCATCCACTGGCGTGAGGGATTTGAACGCAGGTCTGCAAGATTGCTAGACAAGATCACTACTGCTGCACCACACAGCACACTCTGTTCTACTACCTGGAGGAGTGATGGCTGCAATTGACCCTCTTGGCTTCTGCCTTTAGACTAGGCATGGAGTATTGATTCTTTTTCCCTGACAAGCTCATAGCTTAGAACTCTATCAAGGTTTGTGCCCATGGCTGGGCTTCAGTAAAGTCAGGGTGGGGGGAGTCCATACCCTTGGCAAGTAGTTGTTCTTTGAGCTAATAGCATATCAACACCCTGGCTGTGTGTGACAGCCAGGAGTTGTTTGCAAAGAGCTTGTGGTCTTGTTCTAGGGATCTGAGTATCTTTTGTCCCAGGTTTGTGTTCCTGGCAGCCTGAATGACCTTTGAAAGGAATTGTGCTTTCATTAGATCAATTCATAAGTCCAGGGGGAGAGGACCTTCCACCACCTTGGGGCACCCAGAATGATCCTGGCAGCTTCATTTTGAACTGTCTCCAATTTTTTCTCTTATTTTTTTTCTTTGTGGCAATCAGGGCAACAGAAGCATAGTCGACTATGAGCCGGATGGTATGTACATAGAATGATCTGAGTACTTTATGTCTGGCTCCTATGTGTCTCCCAGTCATTGCTCTCATGACAGACAGTCTTGTTTTGGTTCAGTGAACCAGGTACTGGACCTCCTTTTGAAAGGAGAGGGTCTGGTCAATCCTTACCCCAAGGTATTGGAAGTCTTGGACCCACTCTAAGTCCATTCCCTGGATTTTCAGACTTGTGCCTTGAATAATGTGTCTCAGAGCCATGGCTTTTTATATGGCTGCAGAGATCTTTAGTCCTGTCCTACAATAATCCTCAGATACAAGGTCCAAACAATGCTGGGCTTTATTTAGGCAGTATGGTCTAGTGGAGATGATTGCAAGATCTGCATAGGAGATGATCTTGCACCCCACTGGGAAGTGTATGTTGAGGATATAGGACAATAGGGTGTTGAATAGGGCTGGTCTGTGAGGACCCCACCCTGTGGCATTCCATTTTCTAGTGGCATGTGCTATGATAGGTGACCTTGGAATCTATCTCTGGCTGTGCTGTTCCTGAAATGGTCACCTATCCAAGCCAAACGCTTTCCTCTGATTCCCTTCTGGATCAAGGTCTCCTGAATGGCAAGAGGACGCTAATGCAAAAGCCTTCTCCAGGTCTAGGAATACTACCACAGATGCGCCAGCGCTAACTGTGCTTAAGAGCGTTGCTATGCTGTGTGCTGTGCTCATACCCCTTGTGAACCCATGGAGGTGTTCATGTGGGGTCCCATTTTCTATTGGAGTTGGTTTAGTATCATCCTCTCACCCATCTTGGTCGGATAGCTGAAGAGAGAGATGGGGCGGCTCCTTTGGTTTTGGGATGGGAACTATTGTAGCCCTCTTCCAGCTCTGGGGTAGAGTGGAAGTTTCCTAGGACTTGTTGATGAGTTGCAGGAGTGCAAGCTCACCTGCCAGTCCTAGGTGGGAAATGACGGGGTACAAGATCCCATCAGAACCTAGGGCTGAGTGAGAACTGATTTTGTAGTTTTTTCTTAGTTCCCTCCAAGAAAAGATAACATCTGAGTTATCGGGTTCAGCTGCCCTTTCTCTGATATGGGCAAGTCTGCCTGGTTGTAAGTGTTCTTGGTTTGCCGTGCACCAGACAACATCTGAGTTATCGGGTTCAGCTGCCCTTTCTCTGATATGGGCAAGACTGCCTGGTTGTAAGTGTTCTTGGTTTGCCGTGCACCAGTCTGTCTGCCTCTGATTGAGGGTTGTGGTGTGCACCTTGGGGCTGAGCAGCTGGTAGCTCGCCTGACCCATTGCCACAGCTCTTTAAGGGGGGTTTGGTGGTCAAAAGACTCACACCATTCCAGCTACTTTTCCTGCTGGACTCTGTTGGCAGTTTCCTGACAAGCTTCCCTTAGGAGGGTTAGGTTGTCAGGGGTTCTTTGCCTTTGGAATTGTTTTCTGCACATGTTCACTCTGTGGTTGATCTCCTTAATATTGTTATTAAAGTACTAGGTGTCTTTGTGACTTCTGGACCAAGGCCAAGTTTTAGGTATGGTCCATGAGGCTGCATGATTTATGGTATTGTGATAAGCCTGGCTGCAAGCACTTCCAGATTTTCACTCTGGAGGTCCATTGCATCAAAGACAGTGGGCCAAGGCATTCTGAAATACCTGCCAGTTGGCCTTGTCTGTTTTCCAACTTGGATTTGGTTGTGGTATTTTGGCTGGGCCATTATCCATGAAGGTAGTGATAGTGCCATAATGATCGCTTGTGACAGTCTCATAGACACACCATCTTATTCTCTCTACCAGAGCTGCAGTGGCCAAGGTGGGGTCTAGGACCCCTCCTCTGACATGCGTTGGTTCTTGAGTGTTGAGAAGAGCGATCTCAGGGAATGTTTCAAGCACATTGCTATGTGATAGCCAACCACATCTGGTGCCCTGTAGGGAGCCAGGATGGGGTGGTGTGCATTGAAGTCTCCTCCTATGATCACTCAGTTTTGTGCTACAGTAACACAGACCTGGCTGATGTCTAAGCTCCTACAGAATGGCCTGCTGTACACATTGTATAGCTTGAGGGGCCCCCCAGCCAGGTGAATCTCAACAGCAAGAGATTCAACATCATCTCAACAGTGTGGTGCATTGGCTATTGCAGAGCTGGGAGTTGTTGCTCTGATCAGGTGATCAAGCCTCTTTTGCCAGCTGTGCATGGCAGCATGAAGACATGATACCCTAAGAAGTGACCAGTCCCCTGTTAATGTCTTCTGGAGTATGTCAATGTTCTTTGATCGCACTATTGTGTGGAGGATGGTATTTCTTGTATTGAAACCATTGATGTTCCACTGTAGTATGCTTAGATTGTGTGTCATGATGATACTTGGTGTTAGTTACATCTGAGATGCCATTGAATTCGGATTGAGATATGCCATTGCTTTCATGGCAACCGTGATATCTTCTCCGCCTCTTCACTTGACCTCCCCAAAGCTGTTGCTACTGCAGTGACTACAACAGTCAGCAGGAGAGTCATATCTTCCTCATCAAAGAGATGATCATCTTTGGGAGAGGGTTTTGTAGTGCTCCTTGATCCTTTATTCCTCTGGACCTTTTTCTGCACTTTTGGAATATCTGGTGTCGGCTGGGGAGGAGCTTCCTTCCTCTTAGGAGGTCGGGAAGTGTTTTCTCCTTTGTTCTGTCCCCAGACAATGGTGTCTGGGGGAGCAGGAACAAAGTCTGTTGTGTCCCTTTGTCTTTCCTTGTATGCATTAAGGCACACCTCAGTGTTGTGTGCCTTGCTACAGACACCACATTTGCACTTGGCTGTGCAGCTAGCCTGGTGGTGTATTTTTGGCACTTAACCCAATGGCGACGGGTCACGGCTATCGCCGTCATAACAATACGCACGATGTGCGGCGTGCGGCTGTCCGCAGCGGCGCCGCGCCAAAACGCCCCGAGGCAATGATTCGGCTTGAGGGACCGATATCACGCGCTCAGAGTCGGCGCGCTGCCGCCGTTCGCCAGAGCGTAGAGTTTTTTTTAATTTGCTATACCCGGCGCCATTGGGTTAAAGCACCAAAGGGGCTCAGTCACATAAGTTCTTAGATTGAAGGTGCCCCAGTTACCCAGATAGTGATTGGGCTGCTTTCATGGTCACCAGGACTTTCCTGGTTGGGGTCTTTCCTTTTGACATTTGGGAAGCCTCCACAACCTGTGGGTGTGATGTGATCAGATCCACATCATATGAAACTGAGCAGGCAAGTAGCACCATCTTGACTCTCCTATCATCGGGATTCAGTCGTGAGACACATACTTTCCTTCCATCTTTAAGCTCCTTTGTTTCCTGGAGGAAATTCAGGGTAGCTTGGTCTTTGGGCACAATAATCATGCCCTGGTCTCTGGCAACCTGGATTGTAAACTGAGTCTTACAGGGGGAAGCTGTATGTTAGAACCATTGTTTAACAGCTCCAGGGGTATTGAGAGGATATACACAACCAGTAGCCATTGTAATGGCACTCATAGACCAGTGTGAGTGCCAACGGCAGCATGACTGCTTGACCTTAGGTTCCTGAAGGTGACCAGCTATTTGACGTGACTAGTCAGGATCATGCCACCCGTCTTGCTGGAAAAAGGGACCAAAGATGCTGGTAGCTGCAAGGTGTACTCATGCATGGCATCACTCCACCTCCAGGACTCCCGTCTCCACAGCACACAAGGCTGCCATGCACGGCAAACATGTGGGTAGGTGTGAACCCTGGGGAGACACTAGAGGGGACCCTTCCACCTACAAGATAGGCATCATTGTTTGGAACCCTTTGCTCATTCCTCTGAAACAGCCACCCAAAGGCTGTTTCACCTCAGTGAGGGAGGTGAGGTCCTGCACCTTCATCTTTCTGAAGCAGCCAGCCAAAGGCTGTTTACCTTTTCAAATGGC
>NC_061858.1:13863698-13871198 GCF_019202785.1 Penaeus chinensis
TTTTCATGCCTGCTCAGTTCATCAGTTCATTATTTTTATATTTATTTGATGTCCATTGGTCACTTTTTTTGGCATATGCAGTATCATTTAAGGATTAGTCCTAAAATATTATACTACCTCTTACTTTTCTGTTTTTTTCTGTGAAAAATATTAGAAGGTATTGAAATGGCAATACAAATGAATTGGGGAAATGAGCAGAAGTACCAAAGTCTGATCCAAGGGGGGAGTAGATGTGACAAATCTCTCCAAAATAGTGACTAAAAAACAAAAAACTAGGAGTAGCAGCAGTAGTAATGACAGCATAAATGATGATCATGATAATAATAGTAAAAACAATGGAATTATAGTGATGATAAAGGTAATGATAATATTTATGAGAAAGATGATGATGGTGATAATAATATTAACGATAATGAAGATAAGAATTACAAATCATGCTAATGATCTTAATCATTATGATTATCATAATGATTGTTATCATAATGATGATCATATTGTTTGTGATCATGATGAACACGATAATGGTTGCCATCATCATTGTCATCGTCATTGTTGTCATCGCCATCATCACTAATAGTCCATATTTCAACAGAAACAGAAAATCTGACTAGTCTTTCCAATAGCATATGCCGCTGTTAGTGTAATCAGTAAAGTACACTATGTAATTATGGACTGATAAAAGACTGACAAGAGGAAGCAAATACTGTAACTGAAATTGAGTAAAATATTTTTGATAGTGACACAGCCTTGCCAGCTGTATGATTATACCCTGCACAATGCAAATTTTCTTGTTGATTGCTTCCATTATATTTATTTTTGATTTTGATATTTGTGAATGGTATTCCATAATTGTTCTCTGGCTCACACTTTGAACACTAGGGCATAACTAATGTCTGAAGTTAGCTCTGTGTCTTCTGCAAGTTGGAGTGTTTGGGGCTAAGCAAGCCTTCTGCTCGATGGGTCCCTAGGCTGTTGCCCCCAGATCAGCAGCAAACAAAGGTAGATCTTTCAATGGAAATTTTGATAAATGGGATGAGGACTCTGCAGAGAATTGTGATAGGATGAAACATGGCTCTACCACTATGATCCCGAGTACAAAATTCAATCAAAGCAGTGGCTGCCCAGGTGTGGAAGTGGACAAAGCAAAATCTGAGAATTCAAGAGGAAATGTCATGGCCACTGTATTCTGGGATGCAGAGGGGATTTTGCTGTTGACTTCCTCAGGAGCAAGAAAACAATTACATCTGCTTATTATGAATACGATTTGAGGAAACTGTCTAAAAAATCTCAGAAAAATGCCCTGGAAAGCTGCATCAATGCATTCTCTTCCACCACAACAATGCACCTGCTAACAGTGCTTGGCAGACAAGAGCTGTGCCATATGAATTTTGATGGGAAATTGTCCAACATCCACCTTACAGCCCTGATTTAGCCCCATCCAAATTCTTTTTGTTTCCATAGTTTAAAAAATAATTGATAGGTATCAATTTTCCATTGGTTGAAGAAGTAAAAAGAACTGCTGTGACATGGTTCAGATCACACGACTTAAGTTTTCATATTTGAACTCGTTATACCACGGTACAAGAATGTTCAGGTACATTGAAATCAAAATCCTTCCATATGATTTTTAGTTATGAACTTTTTCCACAAACTTTTGAAGCCCCTTTGTATATCCTCCCTAATCCCTTCCTTATTGTTGTTGTAGGGGGGATTAGGAGACGGAGACTGGAGGCCAATGTAAGGGATCACTCCTACTTTGGAATTTGATGACTGCCTCAACTAAATTTGCATGGTCTTTTCCTCTGCTCTTTGCTTTTCATTCTCTTCTTCATCCCCTTCTTCTGTCTATTTCGTAAGGTGTGAGAGCCATGTAAAAAAGGATAAAAGGTTGGCTTTGTGTCAGTCATGAACTGCCTCCAGGAGGCATGGTCACAATACCCCCTTGGTTAATTGCCTAGCCTTTACTCCACATGGGAACCCTGGGGGTTAGACTGTTTCCTCTCCCCTTTTATTCAGGCTCACCATGGCTAATAATGAAGATTTTTTCCCTTATATGGGGCATTGAGGATTGCCCTTTCATCAAATAGCTTATCTAAATTTGATTTCTTTGGTTCCCAAACCCTGCCTCTCCTTTGATCATAGCTCTGACCATTGATACTAATACCTCCTCCTTAATCAACTCTATCCATTCCAAATAATGCACCCAGGTCATTTCACAATCTTCATAATACACCCCTTCCTCTCTCCCAACATCCTTCACTAATCCCCTACTGCAAAGTCTTCATCATTGTCTACCCCCACCCCCCTTATTATCCACCAGTCCCATGTAGGAGACATCCATAGACACATACATACACTCACATACAGTACACACACACACACGCACACGCACACGCACACGCACACGCACACGCACACGCACACGCACACGCACACGCACACGCACACACACACACACACACACACACACACACACACACACACACACACACACACACACACACACACACACACACACACACACACACACGTATATGTGTGTGTGTGTGTATGTGTGTGTATGTACATTATAAATATATGTATATATACATAAAACATATATATATATATATATACATAGACATGCATAATTACATACATACATACATACATACACATACATACACATACATACACATACATAAATGCATACTTTCATTCATACATATATATATATGTATATATATTTATTTGTATATATATGTATATTTGTTTATATATATGTTTATATATATCTTCGTATGTATATTCACATAGTATATATATATATATATATATATATATATATATATATAATGTATATACAAATGTATACAATATATATATATATGTACAATATATATATATATATATATATATATATATATATATATATATATGCATATGTATACAATATATATATATATACATATATATATATATATATATATACATATATATACATATATATCTATATCTATATCTATATCTATATTTATTCATATACTGTTATGCTATCGGGTTGCTTATTTCTTCTCAGCCCCTAATACAGGCCGTAGTTACCCTGATGCCATTTGTTATTAGCAACACTGGGGTGATCATAAGGCTAACCTGCCAACTTCTTAGTCAGGATACAAATTACGGGCGATATTTCACCATAGACACTGCTATATTAGCCACACTCACTACAGGCCCTGAAGAAACTTGTCTTCTAATCTGGCTTATCCATGGGCACAAGACTTATAAGAAAGTCACATAGTAAACATTTTAATGTTTGTCAGCGTTATCTTGGGTTGGTCACAGCATTGGCATCTCTCTCTGCTCCCCTTGCTTATCCCCATGCCATGCCCTGCGTCCAATTCCATACACATAGAAATAAATTACTTTACAATACACTGGCCCCTCCTCATAAAAAAGAGGTTGTCTTAAACTTTCTCAAAGAAAACAAACATTTTCATAAATGTCAAACTAAAAAAACAGCTCAATGCAATCAACTTAAGCAATATAGTTTTTGAGGTAGCTTGGGGTTTCCTTTCTTTCTGTGGTCTCCTTGACTGTTCTTCACTGACCACACTTGGCTGCCACTTTCTCAGTTTGGTCACAGGGAATGTCCCGTCTTTAGTCAGTGGTCAGTTATCTGCTCCTACAGGTAGCTGTTCTTCCAGCTCACTGTCCATCCTGGCTAAATCACCCACATCTTCTCCATCCTCTGCAACTTGTCTATCGTCCAAAGGTTCAGGGTTATCCACCTCTTCCTTGTTAGTTCTCCAGGTAAAGCTGGGCTCATGCCAGTACTTCCATAGCCGGTAAATGTGAACCAACTTTATCCTTTGTATAGGCCCTCTCTGGATCCAGAATGTTACCTCTGACACTTCCCGCACCAAATAGGGTCCCTCCCAATGCATAGCTCTTCATCCAGGGGCCGTCCTGTTGCCACATCCAAAGGAAGGTGGATCTCCCTTCCAAACATCATCCAAGCAGGAGTGTATCCAGTGGCTTTATGCTCCACTGATCTGTATGCCATCTGCAAAGTGGGGAGATGTTGGTCCCACTCATCCTGCCTCTTGGTAAACTTGGCCACCTCATCAAGGAAGGTCTGGTTAAACCTCTCAACCAGGCCATCTGACTTTGGTCTCAGTGGGGTGGTCCTGGTCTGCATCAGTCCCATCAGCTGGCAGCATTCCTGGAAAACCTCAGACTCGAACTCCCTGCCTGGTCAGATTGCAGCTCACCCAGAACAAAAAGTCTGCAAAAGAAATTCCCCACTTGTACCTTGGCCACAGTAACAGTATCATTGCTTGGCAATGCATATACTTCAGGCCATTCTGTGAAATAATCTATTGCCACACTAATAAACCGATTTCTTGCCTTCAGCATTGGAAGGGGTCCCATGATGTCTGCTGCTACTCGTTCCATGGGAGCTCCGACCTGGTACCTCTGCAATGTTGCCTTCCCCTGTTTGGCTTGACCACTTCTGGCATTGCTAATGTCACATGTATGGCACGACCCTTCTACATCATGCTGCATGTTGACTCGGTACCACCACTACCGCAGCTGCTCGGGGTCTTCTTCCCATGAGTCCAACTGCTGGGCCATCATGAACTTCCTTCAGCAACCAAGGCCTCCACTCCTTTGGTGTGATGGTTTGCAGCAGCACCTGCCCATCTGGTCTCTCCCATATATACTCCAAGATGCCAGCCTTGAGCCTCAATGTATCCCAGTCTTGCTGGTAGACTTTTGTCACTGGACTCAGGGGAGCCACCTCAGGCCATCCTGGCTGCTCCTGTCTTTCCTCCAGCCACCTCACCACAGTGCCAATGTCTGGGTCCTGCTGACCCTCTTGCAGATGCAAAACATCCAGGTCCTCCTCACACACCTGTTTCCTCTTGACCTCAACAGTTTCCATTTTACTGCAGTGCTTGCAATCTGGTTCACAGGGTCGTTGGCTGAGGGTGTCCGCATTTCCATGAACCCACCCTTGACAATGCTCCACTTAGTAGGGGTATACCTCCAACCTTCCAGGCCATCAGGCCAGCTGCCCCTCTGGGTTCTTCAGGGTCTTCAGCCACTTTAATGCTGTATGGTCCATGTGCACAACATACAGGTAGGGGTGAAATTGCACCATACAGGTAGGGGTGAAATTGCACCATATAGGTAGGGGTAAAATTACAAGAAACTCTTCACAATGGTGAGCAATCCCTTCAGTGTAACACAGTATTTTCGTTCATTCAGCATGAACTTATTGTAATATTCCACAACTCATTCCTGGGCATCTTTCAGTCGCAATCCAGGAGGTATGGATCAGGAAATTTCAGCACCAGCACATTAACCAAAGCCAAGCCTAGTCTCTCAAAAGTTGAATGGCAAGCACTTCTTGCTGAGATGAGGGTGAGGTATAGTTATCCTGGGAAAATCCTTTGTGAACCAGCAGTAATAACTACAGAAGCCGACAAAGCTCCTCAACTCCCCAAGATCCCTAGGCACCAGCCACTCATGCACTGCCCTCACTTTCTTGGGGTCAGTTCTGACTCCCTTGCTGGATACTACATTCCCTAGGAGTGGCACCTCTTTCCTGAAGAGTATGCACTACTTGGGATTGAGCTTCAGGTTAACTTGCTTCATATGCTGAAGTACATCCTCCAGCTTCATCAGCTCCTCCTTGAAGCTTCTCCCCAGCACAGTGATGTCATCCAGGTAAATAAGCACTGTCCCGTTCATCTTACTCAGCACATGCTCCATCAACCTCTGGAAGGTGGCAAGAGCATTGCACAGTCTGAGGGGCATCACTCGGAAATGCCACAGTCTTCCACTGCCATTTCCACCTGATGGTAATCAGACTTCAGGTCCTAGGTGGATAACCACATAGCACCTGCCAAAGTCCAAAGTGTCAGCCACCCGGGGCAGGAGGTACGAGTCCTTTACTGTGATGCTGTTCAGTGCCCCATAGTCCAACCAGAATCTGGTCGTCCCATATTTCTTCTTCACCATCACCACTGCTTAGGACCAAGGACTCATTGACCTTTCTATCACCCCATGTGCCAGAAGCTTAGACACTACATGCTCCATCTCTTGGTGCCTGGCCGATGCTATTCTCCTGGGTATGTGCCTAATGGGTGCACTGTCTCCAATAATGTATTTTATAGAAGCTGCCCTGCCTACAAACTCGAATCTGAGGTAGCAGTTTTCATATTCAAACTAGGCCTCATTCTACATGAGACCAGACAAGAAGCATTCAGACGAGGTTTTTCTCTTTCTACATATTCCAAAACTGAACTTTGCTTTGCTCCCTTTCCATCTTCTGAAGAAGTCTTAGCGTCTCCTGCAGTATCTCTTCCCTCTACTCCAAACCAACCCATCTCTACTATCTCTCTGCCCCAGTCAAATTCCTTTTCCAGTCTAAATCCAGATACTCCAATCTCTACCACTTCCCCTTTGTCTACCTCTCCCCCTTCTCCTTACTCTACCTGTTCGCACCAGACTTTCTAAATGTTTCACTCCATCTACCACATCCTCTCCTACACCCGCCTCTCCCTCTACTCCTCGGACATCTATTCCCTCTTCTCCTCCACATAAGAAAACTTTTTCACAGGCCTCCCACCTGACTCCCATCCAGAAACTCTTGAAGACATCAAAAAGTTCATAAACATGACCCAAGATCTACTCCCTCATCCACCCTCTAATCCCTTTATTTGCTCTATTCAAAATATCTGCCCATATCTATCCTCCTCCTCAGGTTCCCTCTATCCCTCTTCCTCCCACTCACCCAAAAAACATCTTATCTTCTCCTCCTCTATGTACCATTCCCTCTTCCTTCCCCATTATCCTTACTGCCCCCACTTAGATGCTCACCTCCCTTAAGTCACAACAATGTCCTGTGGACTTCCTCCTCTCCTGACATTTACTGATACTTTGCCACCTCCCCCTGTTTCCTTATTTCATTCACAGAATTATTCTCCTACTTCCACAAATATCATTCCTTGCCGCATTAGTCTTTGATTGCTTCATAATAGCTCTTTTGTGGTTTTCCCATAGTATTACTCGCCCTTCCCTAGACACTTACTCTCCATTTGATCTGATTGCCCTATACCTTTAACCACTTCCTTTTACAGATCCCCACTGTTTTCCATTTGCTCCCCATCTATACCCTTTTCACTAATGTTCTATCCTACAGCATTATACAACCTTTTACATCTAACACTTCTTATCCTGGTCTTTAACTCATTTTCACCCTTTTTGCCACAATACTTTACCATAGTGCTATGGAACCGTTGATGTCTAGCACATTTATTTCTTCTAACCATTAACCACTATCTTGCATCCACGAATCACAGCCAAGCTTTCTATTGGTCCAGCTATCAGACAACTGAACAGACTGGAGTATCATTAATGCTCTCAATGATTTCACCTTGTTTACAGGCCTTCATTGTATTTGGAGGTGAGATTAATGTGCCTAACAAGAATGGAGAGACACCAAGGCATTTG
>NC_061858.1:13876198-13878698 GCF_019202785.1 Penaeus chinensis
GCACTTTGATAAATTTAGTGCTCTTTGACATTTATTCTTTAATTAAACAATGTGGTCTTTCCAATTAGGTCTATGATCAAAGAGTAGACCAAGAAATCAAGCAAAATTTTAAATAGGTACTGGGTGATTGTCTAGGGTTAGCCTGATGTTCGGCTTCTTCCTATGTGAAAAAATAACCCCAATACTCTTAAAATGCCACTGGAGGCCCCAGTTATGAATCATAGCCAGTTCCAGTTGGGTGCAATTTGCTGAGAATTCTGCATTACTGCTGGAATGCAATAATGCTGGAATGCAATAATGCACAACCACCAGCATACAGTGAGTATTTATGGTTCTGAGGGGGAGCTAGTAAGATGTCATTGATCATACATAGAAATAATGTTGGCGACAAGACACTTCCTTCTGGGGCCCTGTTTTCTGGACAAAAAATGTCTGAAAAAGTGATGTCAGAAAACAATTTGACATCAAAATTTCTGTCAGAAATTTTAAGTAAAGCTATGCCAATTTTCCACGTAATCCAAATGTATAAAGTTTTCTGAGTAGGCCATATCGCCATGTCATGTTGTAGGCTTTTTCTATATCTAAAAATACTGAAATCAAACAATCTTATTTGGCAATTGCCTCTTGATGTCCAGTTTTAGTAGTTGATCAAGAGTTTGGCGTCCCTTTTGGAAACCGCACTGCACATCAACTAGTAAATTACTGGAATTTAAAAAATGCAATAGGTACTGTTAACAATATGTCCCATGATCTTGCATAAGCAACTTGTCAACGTAATTGGGCGGTAGGAGATGGCAGATTTGGGATTTCCCCCTCCTTTCAATATGGGAATGATGTGGGCGAAGTGCCATGAGTTTGGAAAAGTGTGTTTTTTTTCCAAATTTCATTGTACACTTCTAGCAACTTAATCATGGCATCATGATGCTTTATTGTCTCATATCGAATCTCATCAGGGCCTGGGTATGTTCTTTTACAGGCTTCTAGGGATTGGACAAGCTTATCCATTGTTCTTTATTGTAAGCAAAGTTATCTCCTGTGGCAAAGTGAATAGGTTGCAGCTCAGCCACTTCCTTGGTAGTCAGAAATGCGAGATGGTGATTGTTTGAGCTGCTTGTATCCACCCACAGGCAACCCTATAACGTATGGTAAGCATTAAAATCACCTAAGATTAATTTATTCTGTGGCAGAATGTACTGAAGTGCAAAAAGCTCATCATAAATTACCACATTGTCAGATGGACAATAAACTGAACATGTAGTCAGATGTGTGTTACTGATTTTTACTTTGCATGCGGCAAGCTCCAAAGCAAAATCAATTGCCACTTCAGTGAAAGAAAGGCTTTGGTAGATGTATATGGCGACTCCGCCTCCACCCCTACCCTTTCGATCCTTCTGACAGAGAGGGTAGTTCCTCAACGAAATTACCTCATCTGACACAAGCTTGGTTAAATGTGTTTCTTGGAGAACTATAATATTGGGAGCATAAGATGGGGTAATAATCTAAAATCTAAGTTCCAATGTATCATGGTTTGCAGGTATTGGTGCCAATATGATAGTTACTTTAACTTTCAAATCATGAATCTGCATTAGTTTATAGAAGTCATTAACCTGGAAGGTGAATTGCACTTTTACAAGGAGGCTACCAATATACAATTTACGGACAAAATCGGAATCGCTGTCCACTTGACCATCAAGTACCTTGATGAAGAGAATGTTAAAAAATGATTGATTTTCATTCATGAATTTGACAGTCAAATACCTTGCATTCTCTGGAGGGATTGCAAAAACTCTCAGTTGTCAGCAGTAAGGGTTCCATTGTTCAAAGTTGTGTTAGTCTTAGAAGTGTCATGGGTTGTCCTCCCCTCCTTGAGAAGAAGAAGGGGTAGCCAGGGAGTCAATCATGCTGGGTTTTGGACCAAGTTCAAAACCTGGGCCCATGCCCATTGTTCTAAAGGGACCAGATAACCTTTAACCATTGATAATCAACCTAACAGCAATAGCCAAGAGAAGAGTATGGAAGTCTCCATCCTCAACCCCCCAATGAAAGCCTGGTTGCATTCTCCAATACCAAAGAGGGATCAAGTTATGTGGAAGACACCTCCTTACCACTAAACTTTCCTAGTTGAAGGACAGTAATTCGATGCCCACTGCCCCAAGTGAATACGGGAGCCCACAAAGACACTTCGGTAGGCTCAGGGAAGTCACGTGAAGGTGGGGTGCTGACTATGCCTATTGTTGTCTCGTGTGACCAGCAAAATCAAGGCGCTGAAGGTGCAGGCAAAGCAGTAAATCTTGAAAGTTCTGAAAAGTCAGAAGTTTACTCTATAATATCTACGTTATAGGACTCGGAAACAGCAATGCCGAGTGTGATGAGAGACCCTGGACACCAGGGTAACTCCTGTGGCACAAGACTTATTGTTTGTTGTTGCTGCATCTGGGAAAAAGGGGTCTGAGCATTACAATGTCACATATATGAGTGCCTGCCACACCATCAATATTTA
>NC_061858.1:13893698-13908698 GCF_019202785.1 Penaeus chinensis
TGGACACCAGTGGAAGGAAAGACAATTCATCCACTGACCAGTCCATGGCCTACATTCCACAGATGGCAAAAAAGGGTGTTGTTGTGTACCCTGGATACAGCATACCTATATTGAGACATGCTTAGTGAGACTGGTGCCTGTCTTGCCAAAGTATTGCTTATCACAGGAGGCACAAGGAACAGCATAGGTGCCCACCTTCGAGGTAGAGGAAGGCCTGGTATGGACCAGGTTGCAACAGAGAGTGTTCACCTAGGAAAAGATCAACCTGCAGTTGAGAGGATGAAGAGGGTGATGGAGAGAGTAGATCTCCCCAGTGTATTGCGAGCAGAGGACAGGCAGGTGAGGAGTGTTGTTAGGAGAGGAGTCATGGTAGAAGGTACGCTGTGCCCTGGTTAACGCGATGGTGAGAACATAACGAGGGTAGCCCAGTTTTAAGAAAGAATGACACAAGTTGATCTCTCCATCTAGGTACTGGGGATCACAGATGTTCCCTGCTTAGGAACAGCAGGGTGGCACCTCTCTTTACATGGAGAGGATGGTATGAGAAGAAGTGTATGTACATACCATTATGCATAGGCTTTCTGTATATGGAAAAGGAGAAGTGGTCAGTAGAGCAATGAACTAGGGTTTCCAAGAAAGGGAGCTTGTTGTCAACTTCTCACTCCACCTTGAAACAAATAGAATGAGCGAGAGAGTTCAGCTTTATCAGCAAATCCGGGAACAGGGCAGGGTCATGAGGCAAGAAAGCAAAGATGCCGTTGACATACCTCAGCCAGACATGCATGAAGTGAGATGGAAGGGAGAAGCTCAGACTTGAAGAATTCCTTGAATGGGATTGCCAAGACTGGAGAGAGAAGGGGGAGAGCCCATGGCAACACCTAACATCTGAGAGTAGAAGAGACCCTCAAAGGAAAAGGAATCAGACTCCACGCACAGATGAATCAGCTGGAGGAAGATGTTGATGGGCAGAGGGAGACGAGGATCCTCTGTGGGGAACCTCCTCTGAAGAAAAGTGAGGACATGTGGTGGGACCTTTGTGAACAGGGAATCAACATCCAAGCTGATCATGATGAAGCTTGGATGATGAAGTACTGAGTGTGGTGGAGGTGAGCAGGAGAGAAGGTGCCAAGATGGAGAGTGAGAGACTTTGCCAGCTAGGCCGCAAAAGAGTGCGCCACAGATCCCTGGGAGGAGATGATGGGGCAATATATATATGTGTGTGTATGTATGTATGTATGTATATATACACATACATACTATATATATTCAAATATAAATGTGTATATGTATATATATATACATATATATACCTATGTATATTCAAATATAAATGTGTGTATATATATATATACATATATATATATATTGCATATATAATGTATATAAAATATATATAATATATATATAATATATATATACAGTAAGTATATATATGATATATATGTATAATATATTTATGTTTAACCCATTGCTGCCTTGGAAAAATAATAAAAGAATGGGGAAAATGCTGTGCTCATTTTTTATATTTTTGTGAAATGCCTCTTCACATAGATGGCTCTGCTAGTGCTTAGCCAAACATTAGTCAGTTAGTAGGTCTTGTGACCTTACCTGGTTTCACTTTTCCTTGAATTGGCAGGAAAAAAATATTTTTTATTGCTGCAATGAATATTGATGGTATTATTTTTATTATAAACATTATAATTACTATAATATTATAAACATTAGTAACAGCAATATGGCATAACATAAAATATTTTCATAAATCAATGAAAAGGGGTGAACGGGTGAGACAGGCAGTATTCATAAGTGGCTCATTGGTGACTTAGTACAAGTGAAGCCATCTATATGTAAAAACAATTAAAAACAATTAAGTAAACTCACTGTGGGCATGGCATGTACATACATGCCATGGCCATCTGTAATGGATTAATATAGATATATAATAGATATATAATATATATATATATATATATATATAAAATATGTGTAAATGTTATATATAATATATTATAATATATATATATATGATAAATATATTATATATATAATATATATATATAATATATATATACTGTGTATATATATAATATATTGTATATTTATATACTATATATATATTATAAGTAAATATATTATAGATATAAATATGTATATAGATATAATATATATATATATATGTATATATATGTATATGTGTACTTACACAACATATATGTGTGTGTTTGTGTGTATATATATATATAAAACTATATATTTATACAATATATATATATATTATACATATAAAAGTAAATATACATATAAATATATATATATGTATATATATATATATATATATATATACACATATATATATATATATATATATATATATTTATATATATATGTTTACACATCTATGTTATATAGGTAAGTATATATGTATATGTATGTATAAATTTATATATTTATGTCTATATTCATATAAATATTGATATACTTATGTATATATATACACAAAGACACAAAATAGTATATGTATACATATATGTAATATATATATCATATATATGTATCTGTGTATTTATATATGTATATATGTAAACATATGTATAATGGACACATGTTTATACATGTATACTTATATGTATAGACATGTATACACATATGTAACATGTATAATGGACACATGTTTATACACGTATACTTATATGTATAGACATGTATACATATATATAGGTATATACATATACATACTTTATGTATATAGATAGAAATAGATATATCTATATATATTTATATATATATAGACATTTAGAGACATGTACACTCGCTAAAAATCTATCTTCACTCAGGAGTAGATGAAACCGAAACAATCCTTAGGAGTTGATTCAGAAATGTTGGTAATTGTTATGTTTAAAGCTTGAACAGCTGAAGCTTCATAATGTTTTCAAATAGTGTTTTGGAGTTGATATGGCTAGGGCCTAGTATCATGTTGATATTAGCAATGGTGACCTCATAGTCCATTTATATCATCATAACTACGCTTTACTCTGAGGAAAAAGAGACGAAATATGAAGATTAGGTATTCTGAAGCCAACTTGCATGGTGTCACTGGATCAACCAGAGACAAGGTCAGAAGTGGACACCCTAGATGCACGATGGAGGAAGAGTGACTGTCAGAAATCGCTTGGCAGTTTGAGTGGATCCACAGCAGTCGTGTTGGGGAGTTAACGGATCTTGGGCCTGACAAATTTAAAAGCACACCTACATGGAATTTCTGGATGAGCTGTTTCAACCATCTGCGAAGGCCATGATGTTACCTGAGGTGGAGCCACTTTACTTTGTCCAGCCCCATCCAGCCCTATCCACAGTGTCATGAAGGTGTGATTTTGGTAACACACTGATATTATGCTGTGCCACATCCACCCAAATCTCAATCTTATTGAAGATGTTTGTCCAGCCATCAGCAGAGTCTTCCCCCAAGATCATATCCGCAGTCATCATATCCTTGTTGCCCAAGCAATTATGGCATAGGAATGATTGTACTTTGCAGATGGATGCCAGTTAATGGCGGCATTTATGGCATCTATGCCTCGTATACTTGCCAGTGTTCACCAAGATGGTGGCAATAAAACAAAATATTAACCCATTGCTGCCAGGGAAAATGATAAAAAAATGGGGGAAATGCTGTGCTCATTTTTTATATTTTTGTGTACAGAGATGGCTCTGTTAGTGCTTATCCACAAAGGAGTCAATTAGTAGATCTTGAGACCTTACCTGATTTCACCTTTCTTTGAATTGGCGTTAAAACATATTTGTTACTAGGGGTGGGGCCAGCTACTCCCCCAAAAATGTCTGGCAACTCTTTGCTGTTGCACTGGATCAGGAGAGCTGAGCATGAGAGAGAATGCAGGCAATCGCATATTTAAATGTGTATATATATATTTATATATAAGTATAATTATATATGTACATTTATATGTGTATATTAATATATATTCTTATATTTATACATATGTATATCTATGTATAAATTTATGTATATATATTTATATATATATGTATTTATATATATGTACATATATGCATAAAGATATGTGTATATAAACGTATAAATTTATGTATATGTTTGTATATATATGTCGATAGTGCAAAATCAATGGCTTTATCAATGGCAAAAAGTTCAAGAAAAATCAATGTATGATTCGGCAGTCTAAACTTTAGTTCACATTCAGTCGACCATAGACCCGCCCCCACACACTCATCTGTCTTGGAGCCATCGGTATATATATGAAAAAAAATTTAGATGTTTAATAATGATCTCTCTGAACCTCTGGCATACCTCACCCTCCGGCGCCATGGCCTTGGCTGATGGAAGCCAGGCTTCCATGATAGAAAAGTTGGGGGTTTCCCATGGCGCTATATTTGACTGAACCAGGGTATCGATGATATAGAGAGATCTATACCGACATTCTCGAGGAGGTCGTGGAGTCTCGTGGCAGAGGGCCTAGTGCCTCCATTGCCATTAGGGTGGCTCGGGTCTCGAGCCACCTTAGCAGCTTAGGTCAGTGCTAACAGGTCACGTCTGAGTCGGAGGGGAGGTACTCCTGATTCTACCTCAAGACGCTCGATCCGAGTGCATTTTAGGGCTCCAATACACACATGCAAACAAGCATTCTGCACAGCATCCAAACCTTTCAAACTTGTTCTCGATGCCGAACGATACACGATTGACCCATAATCTATTTTAGACCTAATCAGGGCTTTACATACCATTAGCTAAGACTGTCTATCAGCTCCCCATTTATTACCAGAAATGCACTTTAATAAATTTTGTGCTCTGACATTTATTCTTTAATTGACCAATGTGGTCTTTCCAATTGAGTCTACTATCAAAAAGTAGCCCAAGAAATTTAGCAGAATTCTGAATAGGTATTGGGTGGTTGTCTAGAGTTAGCCTGATGTTCGGCTTTCTCCTATGTGAAAAAATTACCCCAATACTCTTTCTAGTGGAAAACTTAAAACCCCACTGGAGGCCCCAGTTATGAATCATATCCAGTGCCAATTGGATGCGATTTGCTGAGAATTCTGCATTATTGCTGGAGTTCGCACATTCCCATCCTTCTTGGTCATACAATGAACGTCCACACTTTTTTCCATCGTCCTCAAATCCCTGTGAAAAATTACTCCCTTACAGGTATTTGGGCCAATAGGAATAGTTACTTTAACTCGAAGATCATGAATTTGCGTCAGCTTAAGTAAATCCTTAATCTGGGAGTTATATTGTACTTTAACAAGGAGGCTTCCATCTCGCAATTTTTTTGACGAAATCAAAATTGCCGTCCACTTGACCATCAAGGACCTTTTTGGATGATAAAGGGATTCACGTTCAAAAGCGATTGATTTTCATTCACACATTTTACATTTGCGAACCTTGCATTCTGGGTGGGGATTTTGAAAAGTGGTCTTCTCGTCTTGTCATTAGTGGGGGTTCCGTTGTTCGACATCAGATTAGTCATAGAAGGGTCATGAGTCACCCCTCCTCCTTGAGGAGAAGGGGTAGCCGGGGTAGCATCCATCCTGGGTATCGGACCAAGTCCGACCCCTTGTCTCAAAATCGTTGTCCTGAAGGGATCAAAAACTCTTAACTTTTGTTATCAACCTAACAGCAATAGCTAAGAGAGTAAGGCAGTTTTCCGTCCTCTACCCCCCCAGTGGAAGCCTGGTTGCATTCTCCAGTACCACAGAGGGATCGAGTTATGTGTGGGACACTTCCTTACCGCCTAACTTGCCTAGGCGAAGGACGGTAATACAATGCCCACCCCCCAAGCGAATACGGGAGTTCATGAGGAACTCCGGTAGGCTCAGGAAAGTCACATTAAGAGGGAAAAAATTCAAAAGAAAAAGTGCGCCCAAATGACGCCCCAGACTACTGGGCCTCCCTACCCAGGGGTCAAAACCACAAGGGCTACCCTAGTGTAGAAGAGAGCTGCGGGTCTGAGGTGGGGTGCTGACTACACCTACTGTAGCCTCGTGTCACCTGCAAAAACAAAAGCACTTGAAGGTGCTGGCAAAGCACAATAAATGATCTGTAATTACAGGATTTGACTTTACTTGAGTTATTTTAAAAACTCAGAAACAACAATGCCTAGCGAGATGAGAGGCCCCGGACTCCAGGGTAGCTCTTGTGGCACAAGGCTTTTTGTTTATTGCTTCTGTGTTATCAATAGGGTGTTTACTCATCAGAGTTTCGACCACGAGTGAGAGTTAGTGGCGTCTGTTTCGACGTTCAAACTGTGTTTTAGCAGCAGTGCCTTGGAATGCAAAATATCAAACTTGAAGATATTACCAGTATCTTATTTTCCTTGTCTTGATCTTAATGAAATATGTCAATAGACATTAGGTAATATAATAACAATAAAGCATGTTAATAGCATTTGTCTGGCAATGCCTAACAAGTGTCTTCTCTCGTATTTTGACGATTGACCCATTAAAAAAAAGGTATATGAAAGCTAAAGGATTAGTGACCAATTATTTTACCATATTCTAGACTTTCTGCGATTTTACAGCTTTTTAATTCATGATATACCAAAAGTAATTGGGAAAACAGTGCTACCAACAGTTTCCTAACGTTAACAACTATATTTTTAATAAAGTTTCATTGTTTGTGTCAGAATGATTAGCATAATTTTCTAACGATAGTTTTCTGTGTAGCTGTACATGCATACATATATTTATATATATATATATATACACATAAATATATAGTATATTTATGTATATAAGCTTATATATACATATGTATATATGCTTATATATACATATGTATATATGCATATATATATATTTATATGTATACTTATATATATATATATATATATATATATATATATATATATATATTCATATGTGTGTGTTTGTGTGTGTGTGTGTTTGTGTTTGATATATATCTAAAAACTTCATAGATGTTTATTTGTATACATTTATTTACATATGTATGTGTATTTTATATTTATACATATATACACATATTTATATATACATAGTAATATATTTATTTTTATATATACAAACAAATATGATGAAAACTGCACTATATATATATGCATATGTATACATGTATATATCCATATGTATACATGTCTATAGATGTATATATATGAATTTATTCATATATATGTTTATACACATATATACATATACAGAGATGTACATATGTAGACATGTATATATATACATATATACAAATATACATATATACAAATATACATATATACATGCATATATATTTTTCCCTCTTTATATATATAAATATGTATATATATGTATATATATATTTATATATATTTATATAAATTTATTTGTTTAAAAGGTATGAATGAGATGTAGTTGACCGGTTTCAATTATATTTTCAACAGAGTATAATTGAAACCAGTCAAATACGTCTCTTGTATTGTGCAAATATTAATTCTCATTCATACTTTTTATACATTTGTCAACATGAATATGGTTCAGATATACATATACATATATGCATATTTATACATATACATATATGCATATTTACACATATACATATATGCATATTTACACATATACATATATGCATATTTATACATATACATAACGCATATTTATACATACATATATGCATATTTATACATATACATATATATATATTTATACTTGAATATATCATCATCATCATCATCAGCCTGGTCAGTCCCCTGCAGGACGTTGGCCTCTCCCAATCTTTTCCATCTTTGTCTGTCTTGCATTTTTTGCCTTCAGTCTTGGCCCCTAAATTTCGTTATTTCGTCGCGCCATCTTGTCATAGGTCTGGCCCTTGGCCTCTTTATGTTATCTATAACCCAGTCTGTTACTGTCTTTGTCCATCTGTTGTCCTGCCTCCGACATAGATGACCTGCTCATTGCCATTTTTTCTTTTTGATGCTCCCGAGTATATTTTCCACTTTTGTCTGTTCCCTGATCCATGTAGCCCTCATCTGATCTCTTAGACTAATTCCCAGCAATAACCTCTCTATCCCTCTCTTGGGCACTTATTAGTTTTCTCTCCAGTAATTTGGTTGTAGGCCATGTTTCTGATCCATAGGTCATAACTGGGAGGATGTATTGGTTAAAGATTTCTTTTTAAACATAATGGTAAGGAGGCTCTTAGTATGTTGCTGTGTTTGCCGAAGGTGCTCCAGCCTAGACTGATGCGTCGCTTAGTTTCCTCTCTGCTAGATGTGTTTGTCTGTACGAGTTGCCCTAGATATATATACTTGTCTACCACGTCCAGTACTTTGTCTTGAACATGTATCTGTTCGAATTGAACTCTACTGATGAACATGATCTTAGTCTTTTTCTTGTTCATCCTAAGTCCGACTTTTGGGCTTTCTTTTTCCAGATCATTTATTAGTTGTTGCAGTTCATTTGCAGATTCACTGAGGAGAACAATGTCATCTGCAAATCTTAGATTGTTTAGGTATTCGTCCCAGATTTTGATACCCTCTCTGGTCCATTCTAGCTTCTTGAATATTTCCTCAAGGCAAGCTCCAAACAGTTTTGGTGAGATGGTATCACCCTGTCTAACACCTTTCTTAATTGGGATTTTATCGGTTTCTGTGTGGAGCTTGATGGTTGCTGTCCCATCTTCGTATATATCTTCTAATATTTTACAATATAACTCCTCTACTCCCTGTCTTCGAATAGCTTCTAGTACTGCTGGTATTTGTACAGAGTCAAATGCCTTTTTGTAATCGATGAATGCCATACACAGGAGTTTCCTATTTTCGTTTATTTTTTCTCTTATTTGGGTGAGCGTGTGTATGTGGTCTGTTGTTGAGAATCCACTGTGGATGCCTGCCTGTTCTCTAGGCTGGTTAGAATCCAGACTGTCAGAGATGTGAGTTGTGATGATTTTAGTGAACAGTTTGTAAATAACTGAAAGGAGACTTATCCCCTTTTTTATGAATCAAAATAATTGTTGCATTTTTCCAGGCTTTCAGAATTTTTCCATTGAGAGAGCATTTGTTTAAAAAGATTTCACTGTTGCAATTTCTCCTGTGTATATTATAAGGTCTATACCAATACCGTCTTCACCTGGTGTTTTCCCTGTCTTCATGCCTTTAAGTGCTCTCTTTATTTCTTCTGTTGTGATGTTAGGTACTTCTCTAGTTACCACGTTTGCTTCTATCCGTGGCTGTTCATTTGCATTGTATAGATCCCTGTAAATGTTTTCCACTACTCTTATGATTTCATTCTCATTATATGTCACATCTCCGTCTGGTTTCTTTATTGCATATATTTGATTTCTCCCTATTCCTATTCTCCTTTTAGCTGTTTTTATGCTGGTACCTGAGATCACTGTTTCATTTATTATTTGAGTGTTGAATTTCCGTACGTCTTCTCTCTTCTTTTTGTTTATAGTTTTTTGTTAGTTCAGCTAATTCTATTTTGTCCCTATTTGACGATGCTTTGATGACCCTACGTTTTGCATAAGTTCTTTAGTGTCTATCAAGAGCTTACTGGAATTTTTTTGACGTTCTTACCGCCTGCTTCAAGTGCAGCTTCCTTTATTATGTCATTGAACTGTTTGTTGATTTGGTCAATGTTGAGATCTTTGTCGCTGAGAAGTGAATATCTGTTTTAGATGTTAATGTTAAATTCTGTCACTTTAGTCTTCAAGTTAACTAAGTTTGGCTGCGGTTTTCGTATTAGTTTATTCCTTTCCCTTCTGAGGCGACTTCCATGTCCACTTCCGCTCTAGTCATTTTTCGAAGAATGTATTCATGATATTGAGTGATTGAGTCTCCGTCAAGTCGACTAGCATTCGACCCCTCTCATTCCTAGTGCCTACTCCATGATTCCCCACTACGGTTTCTCCCTCTGTTCTTTTTACCTATTTTGGCATTAAAGTCTCCCATAATTATTGTGAAATGGGTTTTTACTCTTTCACTGGCAAAATGAACATCTTCATAGAAGCTTTCTATTTCGTCATCATTGTGGCTGCAGGTTGGAGCATAGACTTGAACCATCTTTAAATTGTACCTATTATGTAGTTTTATTGTTACTGAAGCCACTCTTTCGTTTATACAATGGAATTCTACTATATTCTTTTCTAAACGTTTGTGAACTAAGAAACCTACCCCAAATTCTTGCTTGCTACCCTGTGGTTTACCTCTCCAATAGAGCACGTGTCCATCATTTAGTATCTTCTGTTCTTCGCATAGTCTTCTAACCTCACAGTCCTACAACATTTCATTTAATGAAGGAGAGTTCCTCAAGTAATGCTAGTAAGTAGGATTCCGTTCTCATTGTCCTTATATTATATGTGCAAGGGTTCATCAACGTGGGGCGGCCTATTCTTGGCCAGAGATTCTTAGCACCCTGTGCTCCGGGGCGATCCTGGTCGCCACCGTAACCAGGGGCTCCTTTGCCTCCGGGGAATGAGGGTCGTTGCTCTTTTTGTGCAGTCATGGTTTTTGATTGTGAGGTAGACAGCCAAGTTACCTTCTGGCTTAGGTGTATCTTGGAGGGAGGGGGAGTATTTTAGCCGGGATGCCACTGATAAGTCCCTCCAGCAAGTTTGCCCTGTCTAGGGTGGACTTATTAGCCACAACGCATGGGCCTGCTCACGTCACCAGGGTATACTCCCTTGAGCATGGGCTTGAGTATCAGAAGTGCGTATATGTGTGGTTGTATTTTTATACATTGATTTTATTTATGTGTATGTGCGCCTAGTGCAGACATAGTTGTTCACCCGCAAATGCCCTAAGTATTACGCATATGTTCATTTACGTGCACATGCACATGAAAGCATATGCCTTTACAAAGCTTTTATGCATATGCTATGCATACACATATATAAACATACTCGCACTTCATGTGCACATACATATGTATGTACTCACCCACACTTATGAGCACGCATTGATGCGCACATAACTTGTATACATACTTATGACTATGAATACCCATATAAATATACATATACAGGCATGCACACACACATATATATACATATATGTATAGGGCCTCCATATATATCATCATCATCATTGGGGAGCTAATGCCGTTAGGGGCACATACAAGGGTCCCATGTGGTGAACAGCCTGGAAGGGGCCCGGCCCATTTCACAACAGGTGTGCTCGATCTGCCCAAGCCACGACTTCCTTGGTTGTCCCACAGGCCTCCTTCACCCAGGGTTGTCTCAAACAGAGACAACTGGTGGGCAGGATCATCCTTTGGGAAACAAGCCAGTTTACCGTATGGCCTGAGTTGGTGTTTACGGATTATGCAGTTAACAGGTCCTGTACCAGTCTCACTGTGCAACCATTGATTGGACACATGATCCTCCCAACTATACCCCATGATCCGGTGCTAGTCCTGTAATAAAAGGCATCAAGACGAGATTGCAAAGCACAAGATAGCGTCCAGATTTCACTACTGTATAGTAAAACTGGCAGTATCAGGGCCTTGAAGACATATAGCTTGGTTCTTCTACACAGGTACCAGCATCTCCAGATACTTTTGTCAAGTGATTTCATGACCCCTGCTACCAGGCCAATCCGTCTACTGACTTCCTAATCTGACAGCCGGGCACCATGATCTAGACTACCAAAGTATATAAAGTGCTCTGTGACCTTGATGATCTCACTGCAAGCACTTACTGACTCAGCAGGATCTCCTGGTAGCCCCCCAGAGTTATGGATCTTGGTTTGGTCCAGGAAACCTCTAGCCCCAATGGCTTCACTTCATTGCTAAATGCATCAAGAGCCGTGACAAGCGTTTCCAAAGACTCAGAATAGCAACATCAGCATTTAAGTCAAGGTTGGTTACCTTGATATTGCCCAAGGTTGACTTTGGATAGTAGCTCTACCCAGTATCCAGACCCTGCAAGTGTTGAAAAGTGTAGTGCAAGTACACAGCCTTGCCTCACTCCAGAACTAACAAGGAAAGACACTTGACAGATCCCCACTATACTTTACAGCACTTTCAGTACCAGTATAGAGGTTTGCTATTAATCCAATAATCCTTGTTGGAATTCCTCTCAGAATCACTTAGAGTGATATAAACAAATGTGATGAAAACAGTTACATATATATATGAAATATATGTATACATATATATATTTGTACATATGTATATATTTATTTGTACATATATATGAATATATGTATATTTGTACATATATGTATGTATATGTTTGTACATATATGTATATATTTGTACATATATATGTTTATATGTTTAAACATGTGTATATATATGTATATATATTTTAACATGTATATGTATATATACATATACATGTGTATGTATAGACTTGTATATGTATATATATACATATGTTGATGTGTATATATATGCATATATATATATATATGTATATATGTATATATATATATATATATATGTTTACATAATGTATATATATGTGTATATATGTATGTATATTCTATATATAAATATATATATGATATATATGTTATATATATATACTTATATATATATATATATATATCAAAGTTTTCATCACATTTACACCTGCTTTGCAAAGGGTTTGTAATTTTAAAATGTTTGTGAGGAAATGATTTCTCATCAAAATTCATATCTGAATGTAAGTTGAAGATGTTTTTGCAATCTAATTACCCACTTAGCATTGATGAAAGACAGGGTGAGAGTTTTTGTCCACTAAGAAGACTGCATCTGCAGTAAAATTGCTGAAAGGATGAAAGTAGCAAGGTCTTTGCAGGAAATAGTTAAAAACGACTAAGAAACAGGAACAGTGAAAGATAGGGAAGGCAGAGGCAGGAAAAGAAGACATCAAGAAGAGAGGACAGTGTCATTATATAGGCTGACATACAAGATAGAAGGAAGACTAGCCAGTGAGCTCAAGAAGAATTTTGACAAACTTGAGTGGTAGAACAGTGAGGAGAAGACTTTTGGAGAGTGGTTTAAAGTATTGTAAGGCCAAGGAGAAACCATTATTGACTGAAAAGGCAAGGAAGAAAAAACTTAATTGGGCAATCTTGCTCATAGGTTACAACTGGGAAAAAGTCCTTTTCAGTGATGAGAGCAGATTATGCTTCATAAGTGATAGGTATATATATATATATATATATATATATATGTGTATATATATATGTATATGTATGATAAATATGTATATATATAGATATACGTATGTAGTATATATATATATATATATATATATATATATATATATATATATAAATATATATATACATATATATATATACATACATACTACATACATATATGAAGATATTTATATATATATACATATATTTATGTATAAGTATATACACATATATTATATATATATATAGACACTCCATACATATATATATATATATATATATATATATATATATATATGTATATATACACACTATATATATGTATATACAGGTGTGTATATATATACATATATATATATGCATATATATATATATATTTATATATATATATATGCATATATACATGTATGACTGAAGGTCATGTGATCTGAACCATGTCAGAGCAGTTCTTTTTACATCTTCGACTGATGGAAAATTGGTACCTTTCAACAATTATTCTATCCCCTTCCCGATGGGTCACGCCTATAGGAGTGATAACAAACCGCTCAAAATGTGGCGTGCGGTTGTATGGGGTTAAATCAGGGCTGTAAGGTGGATGTCGGACGATTTCCCATCAAAATTCACATAGCACAGCTCTTGTCTGCCAATTTCCGTGAACGGGAGCATTGTCGTGGTGGAAGAGAATGCTTTGTTGCAGGGAGTCTTTCTGAGATTTTTTTTGGACAGTTTCTCAAAAAGCACTCATATTAAGCAGACGTAATTGTTTTCTGGGTCTCTAAAAAGTCAACATTTACTCTTGAATGCTCAGATTTTGCTTTGGTCCAATTTTTTATATTTGTATATATAATTATGAATATATATTATATATATGTATATCTCTTGTATTATTTTATATGTATACATTATATATATTATATATGTGTATAAACATTTATTTACTGTTCCCCGATTTTTTGTGATTTTTTATATTTTTTTATTACTGTTATTATTGTCTTTAGTAATTTTTATTGCCATTTTTGTTATCCTTGTTATTATATCATTGCTAATGATGCTACTGATTCACATATCTTTTTTCAATCAAATTCAAGGAATGTGGTTAAAAACAAGGTAGGGTTTTTGCTGGCAGGCCAATTTTAGATTTTTAACCCAAAAGTGATCTAAGATAGCATTGAACTATAAATCTAGGTAGTAGAAAGTACATAACACTTTTTTTTAATATGAAGATGCTACATCTGACATCACAAGGTTGCTATATTGAAGGGGTGGGAGAAGGGATTATTGCTTATCACATTTCTAGCCCACCATTCAGCCGTCAGTAGGCATTGCAGTGTATGCATGTATGCATGCATGTGGGCGAACATGTAAGTTACTTCCTCAACCCCATACTCCAAATTATTGTCAGTACATGTAATTTTTTATAAAAAAAATGGGACTACAAAGTAAATGAACGTAAATTTTGAGATGTGAATATCATATTTCAATGTTGGCACCTGATGTGCTAGATTCAGTCCATAATAGTTGAGCTACAAGATTCGGAACCCCCCCCCCCCCTTTTTTTAATCTAAAACATTTTGAAAAGGTTGCTTGTTTTGATGAAAGAAAGTTCCAATAAGTGAGTTGCAAGCCATTAAGTAAACCTGATTTATGCCTTTCTTCGGCATAAAGTAACTGATTATCTTTTCTGTTCTTCATAAATGTATTTTTTTTATCTATATATTCAGTAAATATATATACACACATATATACACATATATATATATACACACACATATATATACACTTTGTATATATGCTTACATATAAATATACATATATACATATATGATATATATACATATTTATACATATATACATATATACATCTATACATATATATATTATATATACACACATATATATATACACTATG
>NC_061858.1:13918698-13923698 GCF_019202785.1 Penaeus chinensis
TCGATGGAGGATCCTCCAGAACTGCAGGGTGTTTCGAAGCGCCGAGTTCTGTGGAACTGATCATAGATTAGTTGTGGCTACTCTCTGGGTCCACTTTAGAACCCCCCGTCGCCCAAATGAACACCCTAGGGTGTTTCACTTGGACAGATTTAGGGAGGACGAGTATGCCCGGGGGTTTGCCGAGGCTATCTCTGGTTGTCTCACAGCACTCGAGGGGCTGACAGACCCTGTTATACCTGTTATTCTGTGGGATTTCTTCAGGTGTGAAACGCTTGATGCAGCCCAATAATCGATTGATGAACACCCAAAAGCAAGACAGAATTTCATCTCGCAGGAGATTCTGGAAGCCACAGATGCTTGTCATGCGGCTCGATTGTCAGGGGATCGCAACTTGCGCCATTCTCTGGTGCGCAGGACTAGGTCACTGTTGAGAAGGGATAAGGAACAATTTATCAGTAATCTTGCAGAGGAGGTTGAAAGCCATTTCTTAGTAAATGACCTTCGTCCTGTCTACCAAGCCCTGAGAGAGCTGAACTCCAAGCCCTCCTCACCGACGACTGCAGTCGGCTCAGCAAGTGGCCAGATAATCTCAGATCTAGATGAGGTGCGTGTGTGTTGGGCTGAGTATTTTGAGCAATTGTATCAGGTTGATCCACCAACAGTTAACTTGGATGCGGGTAATGTTGAGATTCCTCTGCCAGACCCACCCATCAGCGAGGATCTACCTTCCCTGACTGAAGTCAGGGGGGCAATCTCCAAGCTGAAGAGTGGTAAAGCAGCAGGTGTTTGTGGCATCCCAGCTGAATTGCTAATGGCTGGTGGAGAACCTATGGCAAGGGGCTTGCATGCAGTCCTGTCTGCCATCTGGCAGACTGGTACCTTTCCCCCTGACCTGTTGAGGGGTGTGATCATCCCTCTCTGGAAGGGGAAAGGGGATCACTGGGAATGCAGCAATCACCGAGGCATTACACTACTCAGTGTACCAGGCAAGGTACTCTACACATCCTACTGAGACATATCAGAGACCACCTGCTGAGGCACCAAAGGCCAGAGCAATCTGGATTCACTCCTGGTAAGTCCACAATAGACCACATCCTGACACTTCGAGTCATTGTAGAGAACCGTTGTGAGTTCGGACGTGGGCTGCTCACAGCCTACATCGACCTCAAGAAGGCGTTTGATACGGTGCATAGCGAATCACTCTGGGAGATCCTGAGGCTAAGAGGAATTCCGACAAGGATTGTTGGATTAATAGCAAACCTGTATACAGGCACTGAAAGTGCTGTAAAGTGTGCATCACGGTGCATATATATATATATATATATATATATATATATATATATATATATATATGTATGTATTATATATATTATATATATTATATATAATTATATATAATTATATATACTTACATATGTAATGTATGTATATATGTATATATATTATATATAATGTTTATGTAATATATATATATATATATATTATATATATAATATTTATGTAATGTATTCATATATATATATATATATTTATGTAATGCATATATATATTTATGTAATGTATATATATATATCATATATATTTATGTAATGTATATATATATCATATATTTATGTAATGTATATATATAATATTTACTTACACACACACACACACACACACACACACACACACACACACCTATATATACATATGTTTATGTATGGACAAATATGTGTATATATACGCATGTACAGTTGCGGAAATATATTTCAGTGCACTTGCCTACTTTTGTACATCAGGCAGCCACTTCGATGTAAACATAGCGTAAATGATATTTTTTTTATGAATGAGGCGAAAACTATTGGTTGTTTGTAAGAGTGTGGTTGGTTGAACATAAATGACCAACATGTGTATTAGTATCTGTTTTTGGAAATTGCCTAAGTCATTTCATCTTTCGTTTTCTTCATATAAGTTATAACAAAACATGTAGTATTGGTTATCATTAGCTTTGTAGTGGGATATTTTTCAAATGCGATTTCCTGGAATTGTTTGTTTATCGAAATGGCAACACCAATGGAGGTGAGGCGGCATTCCCCCCCCTTTCAATACATGAAGTATCAACTATAGCTGCATATTTCTTGAAACATACATTTATGGCAGCTGTATCATATATGAAATTCTTCAGATTCGCTTATACGTTTTTACATGGGTTTGGTAACTGAACCCAAAAGCATGCTACATTATATTTTTCATTATAGAACATTAGCTGAACGCAAAACCGCATTAAGTCTACAATGGATATGTAGATATTTCGACTGTGTGCATGCGTTCGTGTGGGGTGTGAAGTGTTTACAGAAATACGAAATAGTTATATAAACACTGAATAGCTAAACAGTATGTATAACTATGTTTCGATTAGTATTAATGCTTTTTATCTTGTGCTAAAATCTAACCATAATTTTCGCTATTATTATCCCGTAAGTCGTGGCGTTTCTCTGAGGAGTCGCATTCGATCAACTGAGCAAGAAAAAGGTTTGCTTGTTTCAAATTGAAAGACATGTCTAAAAACTTACTCCCAATACATATGCTGCATTACATCTAAAATATTGAAAGAAAAATTTTGTTAATTCTGATAAAATAGGAATTTAATCTCGCTCTCTACTATCATCTGATACGTTTGCAACTTATATTTCCCTTGTATTTGTCGGTGCATGTCAAAGCTTTGATAGATACTCTAAATATAGTTACGACAGAAATACATATTTCCCAATGTACGAAAGTCGTCTGAACGCTTGTTTGTTCACCCTGAACTTGAGTAGTTTGAAGAATGAGGAGCCATCTAGAAAATAAAAAACACGAAATCTTATATTTGATACTCTATATGATAGTGAAACTTCTTAAGTTTCTGAATATTAATTTCACGGCAAATCCTAATATATGCTAAACAAGAAAAAAATATCCGATGGTATATGACGCCATAATGGCATATGGGAAATCCAAGATAAAAACGAGGCTGTCAAGCTGACACTATTTTTTCGAAGTGGACGCTAGGCAATCTTAAATTACAACTAGAGGCCGCATCATTGGGATGAGGGAAAGCAATTTCTCTTCAGTGAAATAACCAGAGAGCCGAGTCTCTCCCGATCGATGGTATACAGGTAAATGAGGTGAAAAGAGGAGGGCACCCTGAACGGCCGCCCTCGTTCCGGATGCCCGTTCACCAATGAAGCTAAAATTCATTTAAACACCTACAACTCCCGCTAACAAGCCGCCCGGTAGGGAAAACGACTACATGCAGATGGGATTCATCACAGAACGTTATCAAAAATAGGTTGAACATACGACATTGCCAACATCGCCCCCAGTTCGCCCAGCAGTATGTGGAGAGCGCAGGGGAAGCTCCATTGCTGGATGGGAAATAACAGGTGTATATATATATATATTTTTTTTTTTTTTAGTTTTAAATTTGTTCATAGACTTAGTTCATTTTTTTATAAATATATGTTTATACGTGATTGCCCTACATGTCATATTGTATATTATGATTATCTATCATTATTTACTTTTCGGATGTGACACGACATATCTGTGAAACGGCCACGTGACCAATAATAAGTGGAGTGGATTGTCATGCATGATGTTGGTAAACTCGCTGAAAAAAAGGGGAAATTTAGTTTAGACTAATATTTGAAATTGTTAGAGAAAATGTTCTTCCCATCAGCACGTTGCTATCCTTTAGCTCCTCCCAGAAACAACCATATTCGTGCAGAATAACTGCCCAGTACACACGTCAAGAGCAGTTACGAAGTGATTCGATGACTAAAACCACATGAAGTCCTTCCGCGGTCAAGCAAGGCATGTGATTCAAACCCGATGAAAAATGTTAGGGCGAATATTGTCTATTTGGGAAGCGCCTAATGAAAGAATGCCCCATTAGCTAACAGATCATTATAAAAAGGAATGATAAGTGCCGGGACATCACAAGCATGTCATCTCTTTCCCGGGTATTAGACAAGGCTTTGAATAACAAGAGAATGTTCTTATTGTAAGTATGACTGCCCCCGGTATTGGATTTTTCTTTACTACAGTGAGTACCTGTTTTTCTTTTTACAAATAAACCGATATTAAAAATATCTACAAAATTAATGAGCATCTTACCAATTATTCGATTTATTGACCCCCCCTGCAAAAAAAAAAGAAGAAATATATATATACACTTATTTATGTATTTGTAATGTGTATGTACATACATACATACATACATACATACATACATACATACATACATACATACATACACACACACACACACACACACACACACACACACACACACACACACACACACACACACACACACACACACACACACACACACACATATACATATACATACATACACATACATACATATATTTCTGTCAACTACATATGCTAATTTGCGCGAGAAGGGGTTCAAAATATGCATTAATTATAAATTCAATGATATTAAATAAAATGTTTAACACTCTGTTACTCAGCACACATGCCCATGAACACAGTGACACTGTACCCTACCACAGTTTTGCGTTCAGTTCTAAAATTGTAACATTGCATATTTTTTGTTTATCAAATCAGTGTTTGGATCCGACGAAAATAAATCAATTCAAAAACACATGAGGATGATATATGCCGTTTTTATCTACACCTACTCATATACCGTAAACGGATGTGCATTGACAAACAGTAGGAAATAAATATTAAATGAATAATAAAAGTATAGCGCGAGATTAACTGCCCATTTCATCAGAATGAACAAGATTTATTTACAAATGTTAGATATTGCAGCACATGTATTGGGAGTAAGTTCTCAGACTTGATATTCACCCTCTTTGGAACCATCCTGCTATTAGTTCCTCGTGTTGAAACAAGCAGACATGTACTCTCTCACTCGGCTGTTCGAATGTGGATGCGACTCCTCAGAGAAACGCCAGGTCCTTTTGAATAACAATAGCGAAAACTGTTGAGAGATTTTAGCA
>NC_061858.1:13933698-13936198 GCF_019202785.1 Penaeus chinensis
ATATGATAGGTAAATGCAGTAGGTTAGATACAGCCACATAGTTGAGTCATAAATCTGCTGCCCTTAGTAGAATAGAAATTATGCCTTTTAGGTTACATTTCGGCAAATTTTACCTAAGTTTTTTTTTTCATATTTGTATTTGTATTTATATTTATATAGGTTTGACCTATGTTTCTTTTGAAATTGCAAAATTAAAAGGATGAAGTCCTTTTTTTTAGGTTCAAGAGGTAAATATTAGTAAACCTTCACTGGAAATGAAAGTAAACTGTAGAAAAGGGTTTGTATATTGCATTTTTTTTTTTTTTTTTATTAATTACTGCATTCCCCCTAATCCATTGCTCATTGTTGTTGGGGGGCTTATGAGTCAGAGACTGGGACCCACTGTAGGGGATAACCCCTTCCTTGGACCTCTGCCCTGGCCTCAACTAATTTTGCATGGTCTTCTCCCCCTTTCCTTCCCTTCTTTTCTTCATCATCCCCTTCTTCTGTCCACTTCCCTAGGTGTGAGAAACATGATGAAAGGATGAAAGTCTGGCTTTGTGTCAGGTATGAACGTCTTCCAGGAGCCATGGGCATGGTATTCCCTTGGTTAATTGTCTATCCCATACCCCGCAAGAGGACCCTGAGAGGTAGACCATTTCCTCTCCACATTTATTTCAGGCTCACCATGGCCAATAAAGAAGATGTTTTACCCTTATTAGGGGCATTACAGCTTGCCCCTTCATCAACTTAGCCTATCTAAATTTTATTTCATTGGTTTCCCGACCCCTGCCTCTCCTTTGACCATGGCTCTGACTAATACTAATACCCCTTCCTTGATGTTTGTGGTCTACCCTATCCATTCTGAATTATCCACCCAGGTCATTACTCATCCTTCAGAATGCACTCTTTCCTCTCTCCCAACATCCTCCACTCCATCTTCTACTGCAGTCTTCTTCATTGTCTACTTCCACCCCCCTTATTACTACTCTTCATCCTTATTGTCCTCCTGCCAACAGTACTACCTCTCTCCATACCACCCATCTTCCTGCCTCCCTCATCCTTCTACAGCTTCCACCTGTACAGACCTTTTGAGTATCCTTCTTGGCCCAGCCATTTGGAATCAATTCTTTGTGATTCCCCCTACAGCTCCGTACTCCGACAGTACCCTTATGATTGTTCACGTCTCGTTACAGTCTCAAGCTCATGCACTATCTACCCTGACTGACGTCACTGGCAAACCTATTCCTGATCAACCTTATTCCTCCCTTAACCTGTTACTGCCGAGCACGCCTATATCCATCATGAAAAACAAACTCATCATGATTGGTACAGCAAGTTTCGCAACACGTAGCGGATTCCTAGACCCAATGGCAGGACATTTGCCAGAAGTCACTGGAATCAGTGATGCCATGAGATTTCTGGTACCATTACTGTAAGGTTAATACTTGTACAGCAACTGTATCCATCTCTCTGACTGGTCAGACTGTGAAAATGACTTGCTCACATGCCTCATCAGCTATGATGCAGTGGCAGTCCAGTGCTATACCAATACTGCTGAGATTAGCTTCCATAGACATGACCTTCCCCATGAAGTTTATATTAGTGATGTGACCTATCCTGTCTGACCATATCAACCCCTTCCCCATCAATGTCAGAAATGTTAGCATTTTGGCCACCCAGCCAAATACTGTCGCTCCATAGACTGCTGCCCTCCATGTGCCTAACCTGGTCATGATCATTCAAATTGCTTTCCTCAGTTACGCACATGTGTCAATTGTGGTGGCTCCGATAATGTATTTTATAGGAGGTACGCTGCCTACAAGCTTGAATCTGAGGTAACAGTTCTCATATTCAAACTAGGCCTTACACTACATGATGCCAGACAAGAAGCACTTCGATGAGGTTTTTCTCTTTCTGCCTATTCCAAAACTGTACTTTGCTCCGTTCCCTGCCCATCTCTTCCCTCTACCCTGAACCAACCTATCTCTACTACCTCTCTCACCCAGACAAATTCCTTTTCCAGTCTAAATCCAGATACTCCAATCTCTACCACTTCTCCAGTGCCTAACCTCTCCTCCTTCTCACTCTACCTGTCATACCAGACAATCTAAATGTTCCACTCCATCTTCTCCTACCACATATCCTACACCCACCTCTCCCTCTACTCCTCAGACATCTATTCTCTCTTCTTCTCTACATAAAGAAACCTTTGTTTCTTAGACCTCCCCACCCAGCTCCCATCCAGAAACTCTTGAAGATCTCCAAAACTTCTTAAACATGAAAAAAGAGAATGAGCCACTCCCTCATTCACCCTCTAATCCCTTTATTTGCTATACATTCAAAGAATCTGCCGAGATCCATCCTCCTCCTCAAGTTCCTTCCTACCCCTCTTCCTCCCACTCACCCATTCTTCTCCTACTTCCACAACTATCTTTTCTTACTGTATTACCATTTGATTATTTCATAATATCTCTTTTGCAGTTTTCCCATACAGTGTTACTCTCCCTTCCTCAGACAC
>NC_061858.1:13946198-13951198 GCF_019202785.1 Penaeus chinensis
AACACACTACTATGTTGATACTATGGTAGAAAAAAACACAATGTTAAACTAGATTTATTGAAAGAGACAACAGTTTTGGAATTCACCTGGATTCCATCCTCAGGTCTGAAGAGGAAAGGGAGAGGAGGGGGTATAAAAGAGAGTGAGGAAAGGCAACACGGTAACATGGGGCAGGTGAGGACAGACGAACGGAAGCGAAGGGAGGTCAGATCAGGTCGGAGGGTCGGGCGGACTGTGTGCAGAGTGCCGGTGTACGGGAGAAGGCGGAGGATGTGGGAAGCGAGGAGAAAAGCCGGCGTTCAGATTGAAATTAGGCAGCATCTTTATTAAGGAGGATTCCACCAGTCTGCTGGCGTGGACGTCAGCGGAAGGAAAGACGTCGCACTGCTGACCAGTCCATCTGATGGCCTGTATCCCACTGATGGCAGAAGAGAGTGTTGTTGTGTGTGTATATATATATTATAATATATATATATATATATATATATATATATATATATATATATATATATACACGAGGGGGTGTCAGTAAGTTTGTGGACAGTATGAAAAAACAGTTTCAGTTATGATGTTTATTTTCCAACATATGCCTCAACGTCAATACACTTCTGCAAATGTTGATATCAGCTTTTAACTCTGTTTGAGTAAAACTGAGGGTCATGTGATCTGATCCATGTCATGTGATCTGATGCATGTAGAACAGCTGAGCGCCGAGAGTGGGTGCATTGTTGGGGTTGGAAGAGAATGTATTGATGTAGCTTTCCATGCTTTTTTTGTGAAAATTTTTGATAGTTTTTTTTATATGAAGCAGTTGTACTATTTTCTTGCTTTCAAGGAAGTAAACCAGTAAAATCCTCTCAGCATCCCAGAAGAGAGGGGTCATGACCTTTCCTTTTGAATGCTCAGATTTTGCTTTGACTGGTCCACTGCCGCCCCTGGGCAGCCACTGCTTTGATTGAATTTCGTCCTCGGGATCGTACTGGTAGAGTCATGTTTCATTCCCTGTCACAGTTCTATGCTGATAAGTTTCAGGTTTCTCATCCCACTTGTTCAAAATTTCCATTGAAAGATCTACCCCCCCCCCCCCCCATCCTTTCCCGTTGTTGTCGTGGGGGGACTTAGGATGCGGAGACTGGGACCCAATGCTGGGGCACTCCCCTGCCTTGGGACTCAGCCCTCGACTCAACTAATTTTGCATGTTTTTTTTTTTTTTTCCCCTTCTACTTTTTCGTTTCCGTCCCTTTCCTAACTCTTTTTACTATCCACTTCCTAAGATGTGAAAGCCGTGCTGAAAGGATGAAAGGCTGACTTTGTGCCAGTCCTGAACGGCCTGAGGGATCCATGGGCAGGTTTTTTCCTTTTTTAGTTGCCTAGTCCTGACCCCTCAAGGGGACCCTGAGGGGTGATCTCCCCAACATACCCAAGGCTTACCATGGCCAATAATGAAGATGTTATATCATTACTAGGGGTAATGAGGCTTGCCCCTTCATCAAATAGCCCCAGCAGTACAAACACTTCTTATTCCCTGACCCCCGGCTCTCCTTTGACTACGGCTCCGAACACTACAACTACTACCCCCTCCTCAATGCCTCCACCCTAATCAACAGTCAACCCCCAGAAGATATTTCTACTCTCCCAACATGCTCAACTTCACCTCTACCCCCACAACCTTCTTCATCAACTACCCCATCCTCCCTTATTACTACTTTACAGTTTTATTGTCCACGTCTCCATAATACTACCTACCTCAACATTACTCCCTCTTCCACACGCCCCTGTCCTTTTACTACCCCCATCTCTACAAATATCTTAAATACCTTTAGCCCAGCCAAATGGGACCGATTTTTCGTGATCCCTCCCACAGCTCCCTACTCTGACAACACACTTCTTTTCCAGCAATGTCTCCAAAACCAAGCTATAGCATTATCAAATTTAACTGATCTCTCTGGTTACCCCATTCCTGCAGAACCTCATCCAACCCTCAATACTTGCACCGGAATTGTTTCTATCTCCCCAGCAAATTGTCCTATCTATAACAAAAATTGGTCAGATTGTGGAGAAGACTTACTTGCCTGTTTCACAGACTATGATATCAGTACAGTGCTACTTCACTCCTCCTAGAGGTCATCGTAAAAATCCCATTAACATAGCCAAAATCACTTTCCGTAGACATGATCTTCCCTTGAATGTTTACATTGGTGGAGAATCCCTCCCTGTCCAACCATATCAACCTCCTCCTCGTCAGTGCCTCGTTTAGGACATCCTGCCAAACATTGCCGTTCCACAGCCCGTTATGTGCCCAACCTGTTCACACTCGATCAAACTGCTTTGCACAGTCGCGCATATGTGCCAATTGTGGCGGCCCCCATAATGTATTTTATAGAGGCTGTCCCACCTACACTTTTGAATCTGAGGTGGTAACTCTCAGATTCAGACTTTACGTCGACGAGGTTTTTATCTTACTCCCTACTCCAGTAATGTTGCTCGCTCTGCCCCTCCCTCTACCTCCCAAGTTCCTAAACCCTCCCCTAAACCTATCCCTCCTACATCTTACTTCCCCACTTTTACCTCCTACCTTCCCCTGTCAAATTCTTTTGCTATCCTAAATCCAGACAGCCCCCCTCCCCGTACTACCCGTAGCAGACAGAATAAACGGTCCATCCTTTCTTCTCCTACCACACACTCACCTCCACCTATTTCTACAATTACTCTTCAGAGACCAGTCTCCCCCCCCCCCCCCCATAAGAAAGCCTTTGTCTCACAAAACTCCCCATCAACTCTAATACAGAAACTCTTGAAGATATTCAAAACTATCTACTCGAGTCCCAAACTGACACTGAAACCATCCACCTTCAAATTCCACAACCCTCCATCCCTCCACACTCAAAGTGACTGCCGATATTCATCCTCCTCCTTCTTATATTCCCTTTACACCCCTTCCTCCTACTCCCTCCCAACACAGCCCATCCCCCCCCCCCTAACTCCAGCTCCACCTACATTTTAACCCTTCCGCTATCGCCTCTGTCTCTTCGACTCCCTCCTGGATACACACGTGAATCCCTTATGTCACAACTATCCCCTACCCCAGATCCTCCACCTCCTGATACTACTGATACAACACTACCTCCCCCCTCTCATTGCTTATCTCACCCCCTAGCTCCTTCCCCTTCAAATTCAATAACACTGTAACCGTTATCACTCGTAAATCAACTAAAGTATAACCATCCTTCATAGGAATATTCGCGATTTCCGTTCTCACAGACCCGACCTTCGTCATATCCTTTCCTCTTATAACCCATCCAATATATGCCTTCAAGAGATTTTTCTTATACATTCTCCTTTACCAATTCCCAATTACCATTTTGTCTCGTCCTCACACTCCCTTTATGTCTCATCTATATCATACCTTCCTTTCAAACCACTGCCCACTTGCACAGTTATTCACATCTTTCTTCGCCGCTGGATCACAGTGATTTCAGTCTACTTCTCCCCTTCCCACCCCATTGACTTTGTTGCCTTTGAATCTAATTTCCCAACTCCAACCACCTTTCCTCATAGTTGGTGATATTAATTGCCGCCACACTCTTTGGGGTGATTTTGTCACCAACTCCCGTGGCTGATCCCTAGAACGCATCCTCTCCACCACTGACCTTATTATTCTTAATTCAGATCGACCCACACACTTTGATACACGCACGCAATCTTTTTCCTGCATTGACCTCTCACCGTGCTCCCCTTTTCTTCATTTAGATTTCCATTGGTCAGTTCTAGATAATTTTCCTTATAGTGACCACTTTCCAGTTCTCCTTTTTCCTACTTCACATGTACCACTTCCAAACTCCCCACGCTGGTGCTTTGATAGAGCCGACTGGCGTACTTTCACTTCACTCTATGCTATTCCTAACCCTCATCCTCCCTCTCATCTATTTCTGATATGATACAGTGTTTCACAACTACAGTCCTAAGAGCTGTCCATAGAGCTATTCCTCGAACCTCAAGAACCCTATACCTCCAAATATATTCCATGGTGAAATTCCGATTGCACTATAGCGTTTCGCTTAAAACGTGCAGACTGGAACAGTTACGCTGCGTTTACACCGAGCGAGTCGCGTCGAGTCGAGTCGCATCAAGTCATTTGAAGCGATTCATTTCGACGTATCTCCGTTTACACCGAATGCGTCAACCCGAGTCAAGTCACTACACAGTGACCCATTTGATTTCAGGGAGAATGGACGCATATTCTCTTGCTGTAGTAACTGCATTGCTCTGGCTTCGTCGTCGCAGACGTAAAAATAAAACTCGAATCTGGATGCATCATCTGAACACCAGGAGGCCAGATTTCGGTAGCTTCAGTCATTTATTCCCAGACCTGGTAAACCATCCAGAAAAATTTTACAACTTTTTTAGGATGACAAATGAAAACTTCAAGAAGCTGGTGGAGTTGGTTGGACCTTCCATTAGGAAAATCAACACTAACTACAGGCGTGCAATTAGGTCTTCCACCAGCATACTTGCAGACACCACGGCAGACTCGCTGTGACTGACGTCAAAAATAGGCCCAGCCCTATATGTGACTCGACGTGACGCGACGCGAGAGGACGTGACGTGACTCGAAACATCCGGTGTAAACGGTTTCGTTCAGAAACCCATACAAATCAATGTTATAGCTGGGGTGGCGATTCATGATGCGTCATGAATCATCTTGACTTGACGTGACTCGACTCGACGCGACTCGCTCGGTGTAAACGCAGCGTTACCGCTACAAGCGAGGCACCCCTAATCAACTATCAGCCCTTATCTCCTTTAAAAGAGCATCAGAAGAGCATCCGCCTGCCTTCGCCGTACACATTGAAACAAATAGCTGGCAAAATTATAATTTCTCAATTACATCTTCTACATCTATCGCAACTGTTTGGCGCCGGGTCCATAAACTATAAAGCAAACCCCCCCATCTCTCATCTCTGATCCTCTCTAAGTCGCTAATGAACTGGGTGACTATT
>NC_061858.1:13963698-13971198 GCF_019202785.1 Penaeus chinensis
TAACTTATCATTTATTGCGGAAAATAATTATGAAACCCGGACCTCTACATTTTATAATTTAACTTTAATGATATAATAAGTTTTTCTACACTAAAAAATGGGCTATTTTAAAGACCTTTGGAGGTATTAGTTTTGAAGTGAAGGTATACTGCAAATAAGAGTTTTTTATCATTGATTTGAAAACAACCTTTAACCCTAATTGGGCAACACACAAACTGACACTCACACCTACACTTTCACAACATAACACTCAGACGCTTTCTACTGTCTCGCATGTACAGTTCCCCGCATTCCCCTCCTCCTCAATCCCATTTCCAGTATTGCCGGGGGGGAGGAGGGTGGCTTAGGAGATGGAGACTGGGACCTAATCTGAGGATCATCCCCCTGCTTAGTTGTCTATCCCTTACCCCTCGAGGGGACCCTGCGAAATGGACTGTTTCTCTCCCTAACATACTCTAGGCTTACCATTGCCAATAATAATGAAGACTTTACACCATTACTTGGGGGAGTAAGGCTTGTCCCTTCATCAAATAGCCCACTGATTCACATTTTCCGGGTTCCCCAACTCCAGGCTCTCTTTTGACCACGACTCTACTACTATCCCCTCCTCAATGCCTGCTATCCCATCATGCACCTAGGTCAATACTTAGCCTCTGGGAGACATTCTTCCTCTCCCAACATCCTCTACCTCATCTCTCCATCTACCTTCCTCCACATTATATCAATATAGATGATTTGGAAGATCTACTTGGGCAGTAACCTCATCCATTTCTACTTTGAGAGATTTCAATGACCGGCGTCACGTCTGGGAAGACATTTTATGCAACCCTCGAGGAAGGGCCTTGGAGTCCTTGTTCTCAAGAGTAGAAGCAGGTTTACTGAACAGTGACACACCCACACATTTCCAAATTCCCCAATATTGACCTGTCAATTGGTTCACCTGATTCACAGATGAATTTCACTTGGCAAGTCATGGAAGACTTACATAGAAGCGGCCATTTTCCAATACTTTTGGAGAAGGTGAATGGTATTCCAACCAATGGAGTGCAGATATGGCGACTTGAACATGTGGACTGGAATCTTTTTAGATCAACTGCAGTATTGCAAGGATCTGTGAATGATTTTCAGTATGCTGTCAATCACTTCACTTCACAAATTCACCATTGCAGCAGAAGCATCCATTCCCAAAAGTAGTGGGCACTACCGTCGAACACCAGTACCTTGGTGGTCTGATGAATGCCAACAAGCTGTTAGAGCAAGAAAAGCTGCATCAAGGCAGTTGAAACGACGCCCCAGCAATATAACCTTGACCCATTATAAAAAGAACCAAGCCAATGCCAGGCGAGTGCTAAAAGAGGCTAGACGAACGTCATGGAGACAGTATGTATCCTCGATTAACTCTGTGACTCCCTTAGCAGAGATCTCTGCCTGATTCTCCACTCTTTGGGCTGAACAGAAACGACACCCAATGTCCTACTTCAATAGGACTGCAGCAGAATTTCTATACAACTTGCCATTTTTGTGCAAGGAGATGGACTCTGCCTTCCAGCTCCGCCGTAAGACAAAAAGTTCCTGTTCGACCTATTCAATAGGATCTACAATAAGGGCTAAGTGCCATCCACATGGAAAGAGGCTATACTAATTGTCCCTAATCCTGAGAAGGATGCTTATACACCAAGGAATTACAGACCAATTTCTCTCACAGCTGCATCTGCAAGTTGATGGAGAAAATGGTAATCTTCAGGTTAACATGGCTGCTTGAAAAGGCAAACATGCTAACCCCATATCAATTCCTTTGCACAGGGACGTCACATGTTAGCAGTCTTTTTTGACTTTGAAAAGGCTTATAATACTACTTGAAAGCATGGCATAATCGTGAAGCTTTATGACATTGGTTTAAGAGGAGCATTACCTACCTTCACACAAAGCTTCCTTGCTGACAGCAAGCATAGAGTGAAGGTGGGAAACAGTTTCTCTAACCTGAAAGATCAGCTGGAAGGGGTCCCACAAGGGAGAGTCTTAAGTGTAACCCTGTTTGCCATTGCTATAAATGACATTGTAAAGGTCGTTCCAAGGGCTGTATCATGTAATCTGCATGTGGATGACTACACTGTACTGCTCAGGAGAAAGCTTGCAGGATGTGCAAGGACACACGCAGACTGCAATAAATCAGGTTGTGCAGAGGGTAACATACCATGGGTTCAATTTTTCTCCAAGCAAGACCAAGGCTATGCATTCCATCCTTCCCTCTATTTAGGAGCAAACCCACTGCATTTTGTCCAAGAGGTGAAGTACTTGGTTCTATTTTTTGACTCAAGGCTTACATGGGTGCCTCATATCAAACAGCTACAAAAGCGCTTAGTATTTTGCGGGTTCTTCACAACCATCTTGGGATACAGACCGCAAAATGCTTCTGTAACTCCCACTGTTCTCTGGATGTTAGACTCCATTCATAATGAAGCTCTCAGAATCTGTACAGGGGCTTTCAGGTGTTTACCTGTGGAGTCCCTGTATGCTGAGAGTGGAGAACCACCTCTTTCATTACACTGGGACTACATGAACCTGATTTACTACACGAGACTACAAATGAATCCAGGATCTCCTATACCCAGATTGGTTTTCAACCATCTTGAGGATAGCCGATCCTATGGTAGGAGAATGAGGAATCTGGTGGAAGATCTTAATTTAAATCACACAAAGGTTCTGGCCGTTTCGTATTTATACACGGACGTCGTGGTGACGTCACTACCTTCATTTTCATCTTTTCATAAATGAATATAATCAAAATGTGAAAAGTACATAAAATATAGAAAAGTAAACGAGAATGATAAAAGAGTAAACGGGCTAAGACAAATAATTAAAATCATTAAAAAATAAAGCTTCTTAAAAAAATCCTGACGTCATTGACATCGCCGGAAAGCTAAAACGACGATGTCAGTAACGTAAAACATGAATTAAAACATTTACAGGGTAAAATAATAAAATCAAAATACAAATACATATAATAAACAGACAATTTTACAATATAAAAATGACAAACCCCGTCATGCTCATCTATAAATCGAAAAAGAGAGCTAAAATAAGAACACGTAAAATAAATTTAAATTTAAAAAGGAACAATTAAAATGACGATCAAAATCTTTAAAAACACTAGATGAAATATTACGGAGGCAAACTTTAAGAACTTAAACAATAAAAGACATCAGTCATTACTTGAAAGAACGCAATAAACACCGAAAACGTGATGACCGCAACTAGAAAATGTGGCTTCAAAAGGGGAAACTAAACTAAAAGTGAGCATGGGTAAAAAGAACAGCAAAAAAAAAAAAAAAAAAAAAAAAAAAAAAAAGATGTCCCACGCAGGGGAAACGGAGATCATCTGGACACCCCATCTGGATTCTGCTGTGACTCTGAGGTGAGGTTTGAAGAACCTCAACATTATGCTTTGAATTTTAATACAATATGTACTGATTGATCTTAACATTTTAAATATTTTAACATTTCAATCTAACAAGGTGTTCGTCACTACTGACCTTAGCTGTTGATGTGGCAGATAATTTTAAATAATCAATCAATCTAACATACCCTATCTAAAATCCCACATTTCTTCCTTTGACAACTTCGATCTAATCAACCTTGTTAATCCCTATATACTCTCCCCCCTCTTTGCCGCTTTTAATTCCTTAACTGCTATAAGATATATATATATATATATATATATATATATATATATGTATATGTATACATATTATATATATATATATATACACACATACATATATGTATACACGCATATGTATAAATATACATATATATACATACATACATATATATATATATATATATATATATATATATATATATATATATATATATGTACTCACACACACACACACACACACACACACACACACACACACACACACACACACACACACACACACACACACACATATGTTCATGTGTATATATACATATACACATATTTGTGTATTTATATCTATGGTTAAGGTCATGGTGATAGGCTTTTAGTACTCTGAAGGGATCCCCCTCATAGACTTCTTGGATCATGGTTAACGGACCATACTGTGTTGATATATAGGGAAAGTTTTGGGAGGCTCTACTTGACACCCATGGTGTTCTCTTTCAGGACAGTGCACCTGTCCACAAGAGCATGGTAGCCATGAACAAAGAGGTGTCCCGCAATTTCAAATTGTCGCCCTATTCCCTTTATCTGTCATCGTTTCCAACATATTAAGAAGCAGGGGCGGGGTATCTTTCGCGGATGACAAGGAGCCCAGGGAGTCCAAATGTGTGTGTGTGTGTGTGTGTGTGTGTGTGTGTATGTACATTTACACACATTTACACACACACACACACATACATTCACACATACCTTCTCTACCGACATCCCTTATAAGTAATGAGCAGCACTCTAATTGGTGGTGGACAAGATGCAACTGAGATCCAGCTTCTGGACAGTCCGTTTGGTGGTCGAGCGAATTTCGAGGCAGCATATTCCATGTATAATTGTGTGACATCGGGTAAGACACATCCTTTTTTGTTGCTATATCTTTTTAAGACAACTGCGGGAAAGTCTAGAGGTCGTTGCGATACTTTGTATTTTAGTGTGTACAAGATTTGCAGAATACAAGGTCTGACCACCGGCCGCCATGGAGAGAAAAGAAACGGATTTGTGAATGGATGATGATGTCACCTGCGCCATTCACTGGCCAATTATCATCCAAATGTGACACACCGCCTACTTATTATCTGCTGACTATTAGTATTGGTGATCAAATGAAACGTATCAAAATAACTAGTTCGGATATAATATACAAGCACATATTCGCTCATTACTTCCGCTCCATGGCGCCAAGTGGCCAGACCTTATAATCTATGGATCTTGGTTTGTATGAGGCCACCATTCAACCTGCAGTGACTAATTTTACAGAGCATCACACTATTCTCTCATTTTACTCATATTACCAAGGAAGAGCCTATTGTAGCAAGAGAAATTGGTCGGATATATTTCTATGATAATCAAGAATTGCTTGCCAGCCCATTTGTCTTTGTGCTCCTGCATATAGCCAAGCAAATTTCTTGCCAAGATGAGTAATGTTGAACTCAAATGTATATTTATCGTTTAAATACAGCTGTTTAATGCCGGCATGTGTACGCAAAATACCGCATACATAAACATCGTCCACCCATATGAAAGGAGCCACCTTTGATGCCTCCAGGAGACGGGGAATTTGTTTAGTTTGTAGAATCCACATGCCTCCCGCGCAGTAAGTTGGGTATTCCGATGCAGGATATTCTGCCTCGTCTACACTCCACTTGCCTTTCCTTAAAACCGGACCAGTCCCTGAGTGACACAGGAATTTTTCCGTTGAGTTAGCATCTACACTTTGCAGCACCTTAGCCAAGCCGAACACGTCGATGAGAATGTCGTCATCAGAGTGCAAAGTCCACGGCACCTGCTGACAGTACTGTGTAATCCAGCTGAGAGATGCCAAGGCCTTGTATGCGAGAAGTCTGTACTCGTCCTTGTAGTCAATCTGATGAATAGACCACAAATTAAATGTTGAGTTTGATAGCCGCTAATAAGAAATAACTACCAAGCAAAGTAGGAAAAAAAACAAAACCTGTAGACACGAGAACCAAAGCGCAGTGTGGCATGTAACTGTGATTGGTTTTATTCAACTGCAATAATATAATAATATATATACATTGTCAGCAATACTAAATTCTGGAAATGACATTACAGACAGGAAAACAATATGCTAATTTGGCCAAGACTGGAAACACTGGGTCTCTTGCAAATACTCTGCAGTAGTCACTGATTAAGTAATGCGACTTCATATTTTTATTCATAAAACATGTGATATACATATTGTAACAACAGATACGAAAAGCATGTAAAAAAGTTACATTTACTCAGGAAAAATAGATGCATTTCAACATAATCACCAGATGTCTTAAATTGATAAATGTCTCTAATTCTGATATGGCTTCCTTGTAAGATATTTAGAAATGTTAAGTTAATTTCCATTTGGCTTTGCCTGTTTCTTCTTTCATGGCCTTATGACTGATGGTGCTACGGCTTATGGTCTTTATCTTACTCAATGGGAGTGTTTTGGCTATCTAATGTTACAGGTGAACAGATTAAAGCTACCCAATTTAGTGGCTGTGTAGAGTTACAGATATTGGATGTGACAACTACGGCCTGTAAACCGCAGCGACCATGGCGATCCCTAATCTGAGCAACAAACTCTTTTCCAGACTGAATATTCATTCATGGGTTGCCACTTCACTCATCAATATACAAGGAGAATTTGTTGTCCAGGAGGACTTCTATTTCATTTAAGCACAATCATTCTACGGACGAGGAATCCTGGAGGTCTTGGGCTTGACGGCTGAGTCTTGTGTCTCTGATATACGCGTTACATAATGTCTGGCCCATTGTCATTATTTCAAGAGGTGAGATAAGGACCCTTTATTTTCCCTCCTTAGTTAACAAAATGCTGAACTTTTGTGCCCCTGGAATAGGGGTTGTATTGGCAACTCTCATCTACGTTTTGTAAGACTGGTTCCCCTAATTCTCCATATAGTGCATCTGTGCCTGGCCAAAAGGTTTTAAAACTCCGACCTTAGTTTGTTTCGAGAGACAGATACTACCGGGGGAATCCAGGCCTAACAGATGCCCAATCAAATGGGCATAAAAGCCAAAGCCTCAGCCACCGTTTATCAATGTATGTGTTGATATGAAGGCAATCGCGTCCAAAGGCGCTTTTAGACCACTTGCATTTATTATGTTTTTTACTTTAAGCTTTTATCTATGATGCAATCATTGATTTGTTCACTTTCATGACTTTCTAAATATTGTAGTGTATTAACGTTAACATATCGAGGCTAATGTTATAGACAGAAGTTTAAAGTAAAAAAACAAAGCATAAACGCAGATGCAGGCAATTGCTCTGAGAACCTCTTTGGACGCACATACCTTCATATTTTCTTGTCTAGGCCGGCGCAACATCGGCAGCGTGGTGATTAGGCAAACGTCATCAATGTTAGGTTTGATAAGTCACAACTGACGCTTATAATTACCATCATAATTATGTATATAATTACGATAAATATAATTTTGTATGAAAAATAAATATACAATTATTCATGTTGAATATAGATATAATTATTCATGATAAAAATAAATATGATTACCATGAAACATTTAAATATGATTATTCATAATCAACATAACTATAATAATTCAGGATCAATATGAATATAAATACCTATGAAAATATGATGATTTATGATAAATATAAGTATTTATGATAAGTACAAGTATAATTATTCATGAAAAATATAAGTATAATTATTCATGAGAAATGCAAGCATATGTATTTATCATGAACCTAATAATATGTTATAAACGATTATTCATGATGAATATAAGAATGTGGGAATTCAGATGCATAAAGCTTTTGGATATAA